>NW_019942985.1:133582-164677 GCF_002910315.2 Salvelinus sp. IW2-2015 | reverse complement strand
CTCGGAATACTACTGTATCAGGAGGACTACTGTATCAGAATACTACTGTATCAGGAGACTACTGTTATCGAATACTACTGTATCAGGAGACTACTGTTCGGAATACTACTGTATCGGATACTACTGTATCGGATACTACTGTATCAGGAGACTACTGTATCGGGATACTACTGTATCAGGAGACTACTGTATCAGGATACTACTGTATCAGGGAGACTACTGTATCAGGAGATACTGTATCGGAGACTACTGTATCGTGGAGACTACTGTATCAGGAGACTACTGTATCAGGAGACTACTGTATCAGGAGACTACTGTATCGGGAGACTACTGTATCAGGAGACTACTGTATCAGGCAGACTTACTGTATCAGGAGACTACTGTATCGGAATACTACTGTATCAGGAGACCACTGTATCAGGAGACTTACTGTATCAGGAACTACTGTATCAGGACTACTGTATCAGGAGACTACTGTATCGGAATACTACTGTATCAGGAGACTACTGTATCGGAATACTACTGTATCAGGAGACTACTGTATCAGGAGACCACTGTATCAGGAACACTGTATCAGAGACTACTGTATCAGAGACTACTGTATCGAATACTACTGTATCAGGAGACTACTGTATCAGGAGCTACTGTATCAGGAGACTACTGTATCAGGAGACTACTGTATCAGGAGACTACTGTATCAGACTACTTATCAGACTACTGTATCAGGAGACTACTGTATCAGGAGACTACTGTATCAGGAGACTACTGATCAGACTACTTATCAGACTACTGTATCAGAGGACTACTGTATCAGGAGGACTACTGTATCAGACTACTTATCAGACTACTATATAGACTACTGTATCAGGAGGACTACTTGTATCAGACTACTATATCAGACTACTGTATCAGGACGACTACTGATTATCAGGGGACTTTACTGTATCCAAGACTACTATATCCAGACTACTGTATCAGGGTATAGGACTACTGTATCAGGAGACTACTGTATCAGGAGACTACTGGATAGACGTTACTGTACAGTACTGTATTCAGCCTACTGTATCAGCCGTACTACTATCAGAGACTACTGTATTCAGGAGCTACTGTATCAGGCTAACTGTTGCAGGAGACTACTGTATCAGACTACTGTATTCAGGATACTGTATAGGCTACATGTATCAGGAGGACTACTGTATCAGACTACTGATCGGGATTAGGTCGAGCGTACTGTATCGGGAGACTACTTATTAGCGTATGTAGACTACTGTTATCAGGACTACTGTATTAGGGGACACCTATCCTCTCTTTGGGGGGTTCTGATACAGTAGTCTCCTGATACAGTAGTATTCCGATACAGTAGTCTCCTGATACAGTAGTATTCCGATACAGTAGTCTCCTAATACAGTAGTCTGATACAGTAGTCTCCAGATACAGTAGTCTCCTGATACAGTCGTCTGATACAGTTGTCTCCTGATACAGTCGTCTGATACAGTTGTCTCCTGATACAGTAGTCTGATACAGTAGTCTGATACAGTAGTCTGATACAGTTGTCTCCTGATACAGTAGTCTGATACAGTTGTCTCCTGATACAGAAGTCTGATACAACATTCAGTTTCTTCAATTCCTCCAGAAGGAAAAAGGCCAAGTTTTCTTCTCCAACTGCCGAGGAATTTAATCTTTGGAGATGACAGGAAGGGTTAGCGATGGCACAGGGCTGGAGAAAATGAGGACAAATTGCTTCATTCGCCGGGAATTGAACAGATGAATTTCTCATCTTTGACAGTGACACTAATGCATTCTTGTCTTCAAAGGGCTGAGTAAATGTTGATTTTCTCTCTCTCTCCATTATCCCTTTAGATTCTATCTGAGAGAGCGTGAGAGAGAGAGAGAGAGAGAGAGAGAGAGAGAGAGAGAGAGAGAGAGAAAGAGAGAGAGAGGAAGAGCGTGTGTGAGAAAGAAAGAGACAGGGAGAGAGCGAGAGCGAGAGAGAGGCAATGTTAACATGTGTTTTCCATGCCAATAAAGCCCCTTGAATTGAATTGAATTGAATTGAGAGAGAGAGGCAGAGTGTGAGAGAGAGAGAGAGAGAGAGAGAGAGAGAGAGGAGAGAGAAAGAGGCAAATGGAGTGAGAGAGAGAGTGTGAGAGAGAAAGATAGAGAGAAAGAGAGAATTCCACAAAGCTGTGAACGATCTGAGAGAAAAGACAAGAAGAGCCTTCTACGCCGTCAAAAGGAACATAAAATTCAACATCCCAATTAGGATCTGGCTAAAAATACTTGAATCAGTTACAGAACCCACTGCCCTTTATGGTTGTGAGGTCTGGGGTCCGCTCACCAACCAATAATTCACAAAATGGGACAAACACCATTTGAGAATTCTGCAAAAACATCCTCTGTGTGGGTTTGATCCAAGGCTGTGTCCTTGACTCATTGTGCTCTAGTGACTCCTTGTGGCGGGCCGGGAGCCTGCAAGCTGACATCAGTCGTCAGTTGGACAGTGTTTTCTCCGACACATTGGTGCGGCTGGCTTCCCGGGTTAAGCGAGCAGTGTGTCAAGAAGCAGTGCGGCTTCTACTGGGGTTATAGTGGTGCAGCAGTCTACTGGGGTTATAGTGGAGCAGCAGTCTACTGGGGTTATAGTGGAGCAGCAGTCTACTGGGTTATAGTGGAGCAGCAGTCTACTGGGTTATAGTGGAGCAGCAGTCTAACTGGGTTATAGTGGAGAGGCAGCAGTCACTGGGTTATAGTGGAACAGCGAGTCACTGGGGTTATAGTGGAGCAAGTCTTATGTTACTGGGAGCAGTCTATGAGGTTTTGTGTGAGGCAATCACGTTGGGACAGCGTCTTACTTGGGTTATAGTGGAGCTACCAGTCTACTGGGGTTATAGTCGCGAGCAGCATCTACTGGGTTCGTTATAGTGGAGCAGCCAGTCTACTGGGTTATAGTGGGCAGAGTCTACCAGGTCATAGTGACACAGTCACTGGGGTTATAGTGGAGCAGTCCAGTCTACGGTTCTTAGGGGTTCACGTCTACGGAAGTGGAGGCAGCAGTCTACTAGGGTATAGTGGACAAGCGTTATGGGTATGGAGCATTGTCTAGGGTAGTCAGCAACTGGGTTATAGGACAGGCGTCTACTGGGGTTATAGTGAGCAGAGTCTAATGGGGTTATAGTGGAGCAGAGCAGTCTACTGGGGTTATAGTGAGGCAGCCAGTCTACTAGGGTTTATAGTGGAGCAGCAAGTCTACTGGGGTTATAAGTGGAGACGCAGTACCACTGGGTTTTATCAGTGGACAGCAGTCTCTAGGTATAGTGGAGCAGCAGTCTACGTGGGTTATAGTGGAAGGCAGCAGTCTACTGGGGTTATAGGGGTAGCAAGCAGTCTACTGGGTTATAGTGGGAGCAAGCAGTCTACGGGTTATAGTGGGCAGAGCTACGGTTAAGGACAGTCTTTCTACGTGGGAGGTCTAATGGTATAGTGAGCAGCAAGTCAACTGGGTTATACGTGGGCAGCAGCTGAGTCCGTTGTACAACTCTCACTTACTCACGGGCTAACTGGGTTGAGATGTAGGCTGCTAGAAAGGTGAATACTCTATAACATGTTCTGGTGGGAAAGATACCTGACAAATACTCAAACTATAAAACAACTACAATATAGATAACCTATAATAAATAATGTACCACACCTACACACACTCACTAACACACACCATTGCACAGATCCCAGTCCTCACCTTGCTACTTGAGACTTCAATGAAATGACCATAAGGATATGCCATAAAGCAGCAGCAACTACCTCGTACTTTTATACTCAACTATCAAGTATTGTTGAAGGGTAAGTTTATATTACCTTGTAGGATGTTTGTCTCCTCTTTTCTGTACACAATATCCTCAGTAGGCATATTAGTTCTCCTCCTCTTTTTCTGTAACAAATATCCTCAGTAGGATATTAGTCTCCTCTTTTCTTGTAACAAATATCCTCAGTAGATATTAGTTCTCCTCTTTTTTCTGTAACAAATATCCTCAAGTCAGGAATATTATGCGGAGTCGTGATAAAGGAAACAACAGGAACACAGGACGTCTTGTACGTACACACCAGATATGGCAGCGTCAAACAGGACATATGGGCGTGTCTGGGTTGGCAACAAACAGGTGAGCACACGCCCGGACTACAGTAATTTGCTAGATTTTCGCGCCTAGGAATTTGAAACCGCGTTAACTGCCGGTCCTACTTCATGTTGCTAGAATGCCTATGTGCGAAACAAACACCTTTAAAATGCTTCAAATCTATTTTCCAAATAGAAAAGTGATGACATTTCTGAACCATAGGCCTAATAGAAAAGTGATGAATTCTGAAAACCATAGGCTAAATAGAAAAAGTGATGACATTCCTGAACCATAGGCCTAATAGAAAAGTGATGACATTCTGAACCATAGGCCTAATAGAAAAGTGATCGACATTCTGAACCATAGGCCTAATAGAAAAGTGATGACATGTTACAAACCTTCTTGTTTACAGTCGCGTATCCATTCCAAAGGCTCGAATTTGTTGAGCAATGCTTCTCGGTCCAACTGTGTCGAAGGCCTACCTCTCATTTCGGATGTTCCCCTGCGCCGGAGTTCCACCTGGTTGTCTGGACGGGTTCTGTGGCTTGTTTCAGAGAGGAGGACGCAGGGTTGATATCTGAGTCTTTCAGACGGAGAGAGAGAGAGGAAACATAAAAGGCAATGCTGCAGACAAAAGGTGTTCAATCCAGCGCCACATCGTTCCCATGGAAACTTACTTCCCTCAGTTTCTAGCAGCCTATTTCCTGGGCTGTGATGTCGGTGACAATGTTAGTGGTGTTGCTGCAGGCTCTCACACATCTGCAAATCAAAGCAAATCTAGGCATCACTGTCTGTTAATCATTATGGTCAACTGTACATAAGAAATGTGTACAGTAGGCCTAAATACTTAACATACCACAATACTATACTACTACTAACTATACAGTAGGCCTAAATACTTAACATACCACAAAAATAATATACAGTAGGCCTAAATGCATAACATACCACAATACAACAATACTATACTATATACAGTAAACCTAAATGCATAACATAACACAATACTATACTACTACAACGATATACAGTAGGCTAAATGCATAACACACCACAATACTATACTACTACTACTATACAGTAGGCCTAAATACATAACACCCACAATACAACAATACAAATAATATACAGTAGGCATAAATGCATAACATACCACAATACTACTACTATACAGTAGGCCTAAATACATAACATACTGCAATACAAAATACTACTACTATACAGTAGGCATAACATCCACAATAACACAATACTACTACTATACAGCAGGCATAACATACCACAACACAACAATACTACTACTATACAGTAGACCCTAAATGCATAACATAACCAATACATAACTACTACAACTATACAGTAGGCCTAAATGCATAACACACCACAATACTATACTACTACTACTATACAGTAGGCCTAAATACATAACATACTACAATACAACGATACTACTACTATACAGTAGGCATAAATGCATAACATACCACAATACCACAATACTACAATAATACTACTAACAGTAGGCCTAAATGCATAACATACCACAATACAACAATACTACTACTATACAGTAGGCCTAGATGCATAACATACCACAATACAACAATACTACTACTATACAGTAGGCCTAAAAACACAACATACCACAATACTACTACTATACAGTAGGCCTAAATGCATAACATACCACAATACTACACTACTACTACTACTATACAGTAGGCCTAAATGCATAACATAGCACAATACTATACTACTACTACTATACAGTAGGCCTAAATACATAACATACTACAATACAACAATACTACTACTATACAGTAGGCATAACATACCACAATACTATACTACTACTATACAGTAGGTCTAAATGCATGTACAAATAATAACAATTGATTACACAGCTATGTCACAACTATCAAGTCATCCAGGCTGTATCACATCCGGCCGTGATTGGGAGTCCCATAGGGCGGCGCACAATTGGACCAGCATCATCCGGGTTTTGGCCGGTGTAGGCCGTCATTGTAAATAATAATTTGTTCGTTACTGACTTGCCTAGTTAAATAAAGGTTCAATAAAATATTAATAAAAATGGGCCTAATCTAATGACACACAGATGTTGCACAGTACCTGCCATTGAATAAGAAACACGTTTTCTTTTCTTTTTTTTTAACATAGGCTACAACTACAGTTGAGGCTGTTCCTGTGACATACAGGAAGGAACATGCACTGCAAACATGGCGTTACAGATCTGTCCGTCCAATGTGTCGTCCAATGTGTGCGTGTGTTTATATTCGGGGAGGATCTCAGTCTGTAGTTGTAGATGTTGATTGAAGATAATCCAGAGACTGTAATCTAATCTGATAGCAGTATAACCACATTACAACCATGTGTCAACATCAACAGTCATACATGGACGAGACTGACTCAATCTTCTGATGTATTCCAAATGGCACCCTATTCCTTATATAGTGCACTACTTTTTTAGCATAAGTGCACTATAGGGAATAGAGTGCTGTTTAGGAAGCAGCCAACCGTGTGATGCATCAGGATGACTCCAGGGCCAGGGCCAGGAAATGTCTTTATCGAACCATCATGACATTGACATGGACAATAACACTAACGTTAAACTTCAAAATATTTTATTTCCCGATGAGAAACCAGAGGTTCCAATAAACCTGGGCTTGACAGGCGTGACTCTTTGACGACACTGATTGTCAATAGCGAATGTGGCTATGTATATATTTATTTTGCCGTTAATGTATTGAAGTTAACCAAGTTTTTTGCTGGCTTAGCTAGCCATGTTAATGATGAGCTAACTAGCACCGTTGGTCACTGCACTACAATGTCACGCCAGCTATTGCCAGCAGGTGATTTACTAGCAGGTGACTTATTGAAATATTAAGTGAATGTTTATTTTCTTACTACCTTAAAAGGTTTATATAAAAAGGGTTGTACTTGTGCTCTATTTATAGATTAATTTCACTTCACATTGAGGGTATGTATCAATACTGTTGCTCCTATCTAAAAGATATCTTGTGTCCTACCTAACCAGTGAACGTGTTCCTGTGACCGTCCTGTCAATGCATGTCATCACTGTTTGATATCTTTTACTGCAGATAAAATCAGAGTCAACCTGAAGTGTGGGTGTCCGTGTGCCTTTCTTCTGGGGGGCTATGTGACGTTGGTTACAAAATTGGTAGTAGAGAATTACAGACAGACAGGCAGACAGGAGAGAAGTACAGACAGACAGACAGGAGAGAATTACAGACAGGCAGACAGGAGAGAATTACCGACAGGCAGACAGGAGAGAATTACAGACAGGCAGACAGGAGAGAATTACAGACAGGAGAGAATTACAGACAGGAGAAAATTACAGACAGGCAGACAGGAGATAATTACAGACAGGGGCTAATTACAGACATGAGATAATTACAGACCGGCAGACAGGAGAGAATTACAGACAGACAGACATGAGAGAATTACAGGCAGACAGACAGGAGAGAATTACAGACAGGCAGACAGGAGAGAATTACAGACAGGAGAGAATTACAAACAGACAGGCAGACAGGAGAGAATTACAGACAGGCAGACAGGAAAGAATTACCGACAGGCAAACAAGAGAGAAGTACAGATAGGCAGACAGGAGAGAATTACAGACAGGAGAGAATTACAGACAAGCAGACAGGAGAGAATTACAGGCAGACAGACAGGAGAGAAGTAGTCTCCCGGGTGGCGCAGTGGTCTAGGGCACTGCATCGCAGTGCTAGCTGCGCCACCAGAGTCTCTGGGTTCACGCCCAGGCTGGGCTGGGTTCGCGCCCAGGCTCTGTCGCAGCCGGCCGCAACCGGGAGATCCGTGGGGCGACGCACAATTGGCATAGCGTCGTCCGGGTTAGGGAGGGTTTGGCCGGTAGGGATATCCTTGTCTCAGTATGTAATAAAATGTATGCACTCTACTGTAAGTCGCTCTGGATAAGAGCGTCTGCTAAATGACTAAAATGTAAAATGTAAAAATGTAAGTACAGACAGGCAGACAGGAGATAATTACAGACAGACAAACGAGAATTACAGACATACAGACAAGAATTACAGACAGTCAGACAGGAGAGAATTACAGACAGGCTGACAGACAGACGAGAACTACAGACTGGAGAGAATTACAAACAGACAGACAGGAGATAATTACAGACAGACAGACAGACAGACAGACAGACAGGAGATAATTACAGACAGACAGACAGACAGACAGACAGACAGACAGACAGGAAAGAATTACAGACAGACAGGACAGAATTACAGACAGACAGGAAAGAATTACAGACAGAAAGGACAGAATTACATGGTTTTAGTGTTTTCCACTAGTGCCGGATTTCGGATAAACAGACGATTACAGGTCGGCTACCTTTTCCACTTAAATTAACTAGGCTACTTTTCAAATCACTCGTCCAAAAAAAGTAATCCATGCACTCTCCCGCTAGAATGAACAATATGCATCTTTTAGTAATCTATTAATTGGATAGGCGACTGTCAGCCACAAAGCGAGCGATGACAGGGGGAAACTGCTGGTTTGACAGTCTGCTGTCTGTCCCGCCTCTCTGTTACTGTGGACAGTGTGACTTGTGTGTGCTGTGGTTGGTTGCAGTCAAATGTCTTTACATGGAGGGGGAGAGCTCCTTCCTAGTCTCTGTAACCATGTTCCCATCCAGTGTTTATGCGAGTAAAGTCATACCATATATAAAACATAAACACAACAGCTGTGACGGAAACAGGAAGTTTCGGTACATTTTTATAAATGCTGACAGATCATTTGTTCGTTCGAAATGATGGGATCTTTTTGTGCCGGTAAAATTAATTATATGGAAAATGGCGATGGAAACGCCTTTATGTGCAAATATTGATATAATAAACATCATATCAAAGTAAACTTGGAGTCACGCAATGATATGATGTGTGGTCCTCCCACTACGACTCGGGAAAGCATGCAGTTTATTAGGCTACAGGTGAAATAAGTGATGATGAACTTCTCAGGGTGGTGAAAGTATACCGCGATCTTGATGCTCCTTTCTAATAAATATCGAAAGTCTTGTTCTGGTGACATGATGATCGATGCTCGACTGCCATTTGACAAAAACAAATATTCTTGCTCTTATCCATAATAATCTCATCATGTTGACTAGCCTACCCGCACTGTGTGTGTGCAAGCTATTAGCTAGAGCACAAGTGCCAAGACCAGTGTAGGCCCATTTACTAACACAAACATTTTTTTGGGGGGGGGGACAAAACTATCGCTAGAGTTTAAAATGCAATGGAAACACATTGAGTTTTAGATTTTTATTCCGTATATGAAAACTTAAGCGATCTCTTTCAGGCAGAGAGTACGCCTGGCATACCCCTTTTCATCCACTGCATTGAAAAAGTGAGAAATAGGGAAAGTGTGTGGTGTTCCTTCACCTCTATAGTGGCATCCAGTTTAAGCCAGGCCCAGTTTAAGCCAGGCCCAGTTTAAGCCAGGCCCAGGTCCAGCTACACTTCATCCCTGAATCTACTTGTTTAACAAGCAATGCCTCATTTTCACCTAATTCTCTCATTCTGAAAATTGACCACATACTGTAGAGGGAAAATATTAGTTCATAGATAATAGTTAGTTCATTAGCTAGTTAACATTTCACACAGATTGCCAGTGTCCAGTAAGCAACTAACGTTATAACTTGAGCAACGGCAAGGAGTCGTATACCAGTTAATACTATAGCGAATTGGTTAGGTTACTAATGTTAGCTCATCTGATGTTGTCACGTTAACTAGCGGTCTGACTTAATTAGCCAGCTAATTTTCACACCATGAACTCAATTATTTGATCAGCTAAGTTGGCTAATGTTGCTCAACAGTTTTCTTGCTAGCTAACGGATAATTTGATCCAGCTAGCAAGATACTTAACAATGCTAACAATTCTTGTTTCACCACACTTGCACCCTCACTTCAAGATTTCCAAATGTCAGTTGTTTTTCGGGGTACAGCTCATGAAGTACGCTTCATCACCTTCTCACCCCCGTGGTCAGGCTTCTCACCTACCTCTTCATTATCGTTCAGGGGACGCAGTGCTGTAACTGGCAAACTGCCTTTCCACTCTCAGCTGTCTTTCCAGAGCGCACGCTGATGCTGTACCTAGCGAGTCGGTTGTCTCTTCTCTCTTCAGTCGCGTGCTGCATTCTGTTATGTGAACGATTGGCTGAGCCTGGGATACAGCCAGTATTGCTTCAAATGCACATCACTCATTCGCTTACAGCCAGTAGTGATCCAAAGCCCCCCCCCCCCCCCMCACACACACAAAAAATAAAAATAAAAAATAAATCTCATTGGATCTACACAAATCACGTAAGTTACTTATTTTGGATTAAAAAACGGCGAATTTCGCCGAAAGGTGACTAGTTTGCATCCCTGAATTGAGCATCAGCAGTTTTCCTCTTGTTATGCACAGTGAACAAAACAATGCTCTATCCAGGATAGACTGACCAGGTGAATCCAGCTGTTAAATCCACTTCAATTGTTCAGTTGAACAGTTGAAAAATTGTATGGTTGAGAGGGATGAGGCAAAAGACATGGCAAATAAGTCTGGCTGTAAAAACGATTGGCAAATGTACTGCAAATTGAGAAATCATGTGACTAAACTGAATAGAAAGAAGAGGACCTACACTACGAAACAAAGATAAATGACAAAGAATGACAGTAAAAAGCTTTGGAGCACCTTAAATTAAATTTTTGGCAAAAAGGAAAACTCTGTTCCCTCATTCATTGAATCAGATGGCTCATTCATCACAAAACCCACTGATATTGCCAACTACTTTTATGATTTTTTCATTGGCAAGATTAGCAAACTTAGGCATGACATGCCAGCAACAAACGCTGACACCACACATCCAAGTATATCTGACTAAATTATAAAAGACAAGCAATTTTGAATTCTGTAAAGTAAGTGTGGAAGAGGTGAAACAATTATTGTTGTCTATCACCAATGAGTCACTGGTGTCTGACAACTTGGATGGAAAATTACTGAGGATAACAGGGGACGATATTGCCACTCATATATTCAATTTAAGCCTACTAGAAAGTGTGTGCTCTCAGGCCTGGAGGGAAGCAAAAGCAATTCCTCTACCTAACAATAGTAAAGCCCCCTTAACTGGCTCGAACAGCCGCCCAATCAGCCTGTTACCAACTCTTAGTAAACTTTTTGAAAATATTGTGTTTGACCAGATACAATGCTATTTTACAGTAAACAAATTGACAACAGACTTTCAGCATCCTTATAGGGAAGGACATTCAACAAGCACAGCACAGCACTTACACAAATTACTGATGATTGGCTGAGAGAAATTGATGATAAAAATATTGTGGGGTCTGTGTTGTTAGACTTCAGTGCGGCTTTTAACATTATTGATCATAGTCTGTGGCTGGCAAACTAATGTGTTATGGCTTTACACCCCCTGCTATATTGTGGATAAAGAGTTACCTGTCTAACAAAACTCAGAGGGTGTTCTTTAATGAAGTCTCTCCAACAAAATCCAGGTAGAATCAGGAATTCCCCAGGGCAGTTGTCTAGGCCCCTTTCAATCTTTACTAACAACATGCCACTGGCTTTGAGTAAAGCCATGTATGCGGATGACTCAACACTGTACACGTCAGCTACCACGGCGACTGAAATGACAGCAACACTTAACAAAGAGCTGCAGTTAGTTGCAGAAATGGGTGGCAAGGAATAARTTAGTCTTAAATATTTGAAAAACTAAAAGCATTTTATTTGGGACAAATCAGTCACTACTAAACCCTAAACTTCAGCTAAATCTTGTAATGAATAATGTGGTAATTGAGCAAGTTGAGGAGACTAAACTGCTTGTAGTAACCCTGGATTGCAAACTGTCATGGTCAAAACATATTGATACAACAGTAGCGAGGATGGGGAGAAGTCTATCCATAATAAAGCACTGCTCTGCATTCTTAACAGCACTATCAACAAGGCAGGTCCTACATGCCCTAGTTTTGTTGCACCTGGACTACAGTTTTTAGAAAAATTGCAATTGGTTCAGAACAGGGCAGCACGGCTGGCCTTTGATTGTTCACAGAGAGCTAACATTAATAATATGCGTGTAAATATCTCCTGGCTCAAAGTGGAGGAGAGATTGACTTTATCACTACTTGTATTTGTGAGAGGTATTGACATGTTGAATGCACCGAGCTATCTGTTTAAACTACTGGCACCCATGCATACCCCACAAGACATGCCACCAGAGGTCTCTTCACAGTCCCCAAGTCCAGAACAGACTATGGGAGGTACACAGTACTACATAGAGCCATGACTACATGGAACTCTATTCCACATCAAGTAACTGATACAGCAGTAGAATCAGATTTAAAAAACAGATAAAAATACACCTTATGGAACAGCGGGGACTGTGAAGCAACACAAACATAGGAACAGACACATGCATACAAACACACAATAACATACCCACTATACGCATATGTACACATGGATTTTGTGTTATAGATATGTGGTGGTAGAGTAGAGGCCTGAGGGCACACACTTAATATGTTGTGAAAAAAAACCTGAAATTAATGTATTGTAATGTTTTATTAAATGTATAACTGCCTTAATTTTGATGGACCCCAGGAAGAGTAGCTGCTGCCTTGGCAGGAACTAATGGGGTTCCATAATAAACCCCAGGAAGAGTAGCTGCTGCCTTGGCAGGAACTAATGGGGTTCCATAATAAACCCCAGGAAGAGTAGCTGCTGCTTTGGCAGGAACTAATGGGTTCCATAATAAACCCAGAGGAGAGTAGCTGCTGCTTTGGCAGGAACTAATGAGGTTCAATAATAAACCCCAGGAAGAGTAGCTGCTGCTTGGCAGGAACTAATGGGATCCATAATAAACCCCAGGAAGGTAGCTGCTGCCTTGACAGGAACTAATGGGGACCCTTAATAAACCCCAGGAAGAGTAGCTGCTGCCTTGGCAGGAACTAATGGGGATCCATAATAAACCCCAGGAAGAGTAGCTGCTGCCTTGGCAGGAACTAATGGGGATCCATAATAACCCCAGGAGGAGTAGTTGCTGCCTTGTCAGGAACTAATGGGGATCCATATAAATCCCAGGAAGAGTAGCTGCTGCCTTGGCAGGAACTAATGGGACCCTTAATACCCAGGAAGAGTAGCTGCTGCCTTGGCAGGAACTAATGGGGATCCATATAAACCCAGGAAGAGTAGCTGCTGCCTTGGCAGGAACTAATGGGGATCCATAATAAACCCCAGGAGGAGTAGTTGCTGCCTTGTCAGGAACTAATGGGGATCCATATAAACCCAGAAAGAGTAGCTGCTGCCTTGGCAGGAACTAATGGGGATCCATAATAAACCCCAGGAAGAGTAGCTGCTGCCTTGGCAGGAACTAATGGGGATCCATAATAAACCCAGGAAGAGTAGCTGCTGCTTGGCAGAACTAATGGGGTCCATAATAAACCCCAGGAAGAGTAGCTGCTGCCTTGGCAGGAACCTATGGGGACCCTTAATAAACCCCGGAAGAGTAGCTGCTGCCTTGGCAGAACTAATGGGGACCCTATAAAACCCAGGAAGAGTAGCTGCTGCCTTGGCAGGAATGAATGGGGATCCATAATAAATATAAATGGGCAAGACAACAGATTTAAAGTGCCTTTGAACGGGGTAGGGTAGTAAGGTGCCAGGCGCATCTGTTTTGAGTGGTGTCAAGAATTGCCACGCTGCTGGGATTTTCCACGCTCAACAGTTTCCCTGGTGTGTTTCAAGAATGGTCACCCCCCCAAAATAACATCCAGACAACTTGACACAACTGTGGAAGCATGTGGAAGTCAAGCACGGGCCAGTATCCCTGTGGAACACCTTGTAGAGTCTATGCCCGACGAATTGAGGCTGTTCTGAAGGGGAAGGGGGGGGGGGGGGGCAACGCAATATAGAAAAGTTATTCCTACTGTTTTGGACAATCAGTGTATGTCAATCAGTGACAGTGACTCAATTAATTCATGTCCAGGTAAACATTTTTAGATTGGTCTATTCATTCTAGTCAGCTATCTAATCATGGCTGAATCCTCACCAGGCACGCATATGCCCAGGTGCCCTGAGCTCCAGGTGTCCCTGCTTGATTATGTTAGTTACTCCCAGTCAGATTCATAACATAAGTAATGGAAACATTTTGTAGAATTGCAGAACCATTTCTGGTAAAACTGCAACAACAAAAAAAATCTGTAAAGCAAACTAATTTCTTCACTTTTTGTTAAAAAATACTTTTCTGCTTACAGATCCTTCTGTACGTATTCAATTATAGTTTTTAATCCTGGTGCTGAGTTCATGTTGTAGTGGCTAATTGTATAGCTAATGTGTTTTTGTAGATCGACTGAGGTGAATGAAGCTACAGAAACCAATTTCTTGTTATTGCTGTTCTCCAATGAACTTTTTAAATAGTATAAAACCACCCCCTTGTCCAGACCGCACAAAAAACCAGACCCTAGTTATGACCATTCCTTGCGAGCAAACAATAGTACCTTGAATGTGCTCCTTGTAATAATGTCAGCTGATAAAGCCCTGAATGTGCTCCTTGTAATAATGTCAGCATAAAGCCCTGAATGTGCTCCTTGTAATAATGTCAGGATAAAGCCCTGAATGTGCTCCTTGTTAATGTCAGGATAAAGCCCTGAATTGTGCTCCTTGTAATGTCAGCGTAAAGCCCTGAATGTGCTCCTTGTAATAAGTGTTCAGCATAAAGCCCTGAATGTGCTCCTTGTAATAATGTCAGCGTAAAGTGCTGAATTTTGCACATCCCATGTAATGTAGTCTAAGTGGTAACAATGAGGCAAAATCAAGCCTTAGTATTGTTCTGGGACATTCATTTATTTTCTTTCGCGTGTATCATATAGCAGCCACGTGTCATTTATTTTCTTTAGCGTGTTTCATATAGCAGCCACGTGTCATTTATTTTTCAAGATAAATGTGGGTCGTGGGCTATTTAAATACTTGTTCTGTTTTGAAGAACAAACATCAAACATTTGGGACAAATCATATCTTGCAGTAAAACACTAAATAAGATCTTCATCTCAAGAGAAGACAGGTTAAATGTTAAAAAGGTTTCATGTTATTTTATTTAGAAAATAGTCCTGATCATATAGGCCTAGATGACATCCAAAACAACCATACACTTAATTTATACATTTTCACTAATTAAAACCGTAAAGTCATGTCCTTCTACACACAATAGCTCAACTAATTCCAATCTGGGAGGTACATCTGTATTTCGGATAGAATCAAGGCATTAGAATGAACTAGAGGTCACCATCATATAGGTTGATCGCCAACATTTTCCAAACCTGCCCGGGGGAGGCCTGACTGGCTACTTCTTCTATTGGGCTGGCTATTCCAGGTGTTTGTTGAAAACACTGGTTTTAACTTATTTACAGGTATGAAATTATAAAACAAGGATACATACATTTCAACAAATTCATACCCGAGACTGCCAGAATAGAATTTGACAGTGAACGCAGACGATTGCGAGGAGAATTTAACTTTTCACACAATGGAGAACGGCAGAAATATTATCCTGGCTCAACATAAACCATTGACTCAGCTAGTTCCCTATCGATGTACTTAACATCTGAACTCTCTGACAGTATGACTGTTGTTCTGATAGTATCCCTCCAGAACATTCCACTATAAATATGTTTCTCTCCACAGTTCCACACAGGCCCGTTGGCCCATCAGGATTGAGACCGTCCAGCAGTGAATGAGAAAAGAGCAAGAGCTCCACCACCGATACAGAGTTACAGTCTAGAGGGAAACACTCTTACTCTCTAAACATCTGTCCTACAAAGTAATCCCTGTCTACTATGCCTCCAAAAACATTCTGTAGCCCAGGAACATCACCAGACAGAAACACTGACCACTGATCAGTCTAATGCCTGATGTCCATGGACTAATTGAAAAGGCACACTATAGGACCGACCTTAACAGTGCTGTGCTGCCTTGGATATTTTATTTTCGTATTGTCCTTTCCAGCACGGTTCCAGAAACTATGGTGGATACATATCCAGACCAGCTCTATTGTGTGAATCAAAACACAAGACTTAGTTTGGGAGAGATAAGACATCAGAGAGATACCAACTAACGTCTGTTTAAGCCATAGAGGTAGAATGACTGGAGCAATGCCCCTCAGACCATAGCAATGTGACAGGATCCCTCACGGGAACACTCAAGATGGCCGACTGGAGCAATGCCCCTCAGACCATAGCAATGGGACAGGATCACTCACGGGAACACTCAAGATGGCGACTTGGCAGCAATGCCACCTTCAGACCATAGGCAATGGGACAGGATTCACTCACGGAACACCTCACGATGGCCGCCGGTCCATCCATCACAGAACATTGACTGGAAATGGCGATTCTCATTGTAGAAAAATATATTTTATGGTTTTAGTTGTTTGTTTGGCTGGACATTAAAGACAAAATCTTTTTTAATTTTTTATCGCTGGATAAAAATTGAGGAATACAGAATGAATGTTTCACTTGAAAATAAGAGTGGTTGTCATGTGTCCTGTTGTTTACAATGTCTATAGCATGTTTTAACTGGCCATCTTTATTTTGAAAAGACAAACGCAGCTGTTTATTAATTATGGTGTTCTCAATAGGTCCCAACAGGTTTATCATAACAGGTTATAAACTGCTCAATAGACATGTTTGATCACAATAAGATGGTACTTATTTAGAATGAACAGAGGAACACTCCAAACGCTGAAAAGGATTGTGAATTCCGACAACTTCAGTTGGTAAGGAGAAAGTAAATCATATACCAAATGCAATGATCTGGCAACGTTTCTCCCCTTTCCTTCAGTTACAACAAATACCCAACATCCGTTTCACGTGTATTCATATACACACACAGAACTAAACCAGTATCATCGATAATATACAATTAAATTCCTCTATATTATCACACAGATTTATATTGACGTTATGGTATTTAAGGTGGTATTGGTGGCATAAATCCATTTGGTTCTGTTTCCGAGCTGCAATCCTAACTTGAAATCTGGGCACACAAGAGGTTTTTACTTTTCTTTTTTTTCCAGACGTGTGATTAAGTACATGGATGTAGTATGCTGTGTAGGAGATGGACAAGTTGGGACAGACATCGGAGGTGGTACCCCTAATTTCCTATAATAGTGGCACTAACTTTTGGCTCTATATGGGAATTGGGACGTGGCCCAGCAGGGTCAAGGAGTGTACTAGTGCGGTCAGCGTCAGGTTCAATGTTGTAGATGATAGAGAACTCTCTAGAGAGGAGCTGGTGGGAGAGCCATTGCCGTCGTGGTAGTAGACCCAGCGCTCTCCTGTCCAGTCATAACGCTTCGGACCACTGGAGGACAGAGAGAGGCAATAGAAAGAGGGGGATATTAGGCTAGGGTTGAAAAACACCTAAACCTAAATCACTATGAAAACACCTAAATCACTATGAAAACACCTAAATCACTATGAAAACACCTAAATCACTATGAAAACACCTAAATCACTATGGAAAACACCAAAATCACTATGAAAAACACCAAAATCACTATGAAAAACACCTAAATCACTATGAAAAACACCTAAATAGCTATGAACTGACTGGTCAAACATTTACTAGCACCTAAATGTATGAACTATTTTCAATCAAATGTACATAAACGTATATAATATATTATACTGAACAAAAATATAAAAACGCAACATGCTACAATTTTAAAGATTTTGCTGAGTTAAAGTTCATAAGGAAATCAGTCAATTTAAATGAATTCATTAGGCACTAATCTATGGATTTCACATGGGAATACAGATATGCATCTGTTGGTCACCCTTAAGAAATGGGCCTCAGGATCTCGTCACGGTATGTCTGTGCATTCAAATTGCCATCGATAAAATGCAATTGTGTTTGTAGCTTATGCCTGCCCATACCATAACCTCACCATATTGCAAACTGTTCACAAGAGCTCGCCCACACGACGCCATACAGTCTGCGGTTGGGAGGCCGGTTGGACATGCTGCCAAATTCTCAAAAACGACGTTGGAGCCAGCTTATGATAGAGAAATTAATATTGAATTCTCTCTAGCAACAGCTCTGGTGGACATTCCAGCATGCCAATTGCACGCTCTCTAAAAACTTGAGACATCTGTGGCATTGTGTTGTGTGACAAAACTGCACATTTTAGAGTGGCCTTATTGTCCCCAGCACAGGGTGCACCTGTGTAATGATCATGTTGTTTAATCAGCTTCTTGATATGCCACACCTGTCAGGTGGATGGGTTATCTTGGCAAATAATAAATCCTCAATAACAGGGAAGTAAACAAATTTGAGAGAAATAAGCTTATTGTGCGTATGAAAAATGTCTGGGATCTTTTATTTCTTTACCACTGGGCCATCAGCACTCTATACTCCTCTGTTAACTGGTCATGTCTGTGTGCCTGTTGCTAGACGCACTGGTTGATGCTTATTTATAAAACCCTCTTAGGCCTCACTCCCCCCTTTCTGAGATACCTACTGCAGCCCTCATCCTCCACATACAACATCCATTCTGCCAGTCACATTTTGTTAAAGGTCCCCAGAGCACACACATCCCTGGGTCGCTCGTCTTTTCAGTTCGCTGCAGCTAGCGACTGGAACGAGCTGCAACAAACACTCAAACTGGACAGTTTTATCTCAATCTCTTCATTCAAAGTCTCAATCATGGACACTCTTACTGACAGTTGTGGCTGCTTTACGTGATGTATTGTTGTCTCTACCTTCTTGCCCTTTGTGCTGTTGTCTGTGCACAATAATGTTTGTATCATGTTTTGTTCTGCTACCATGTTGTTCTGCTACCATGCTGTATTGTCACCATGTTGTATGGTCATGTGTTGCTGCTATGCTATGTTGTCCTCTTAGGTTTCTCTTTATGTAGTGTTGTGGTGTCTCTTGTCCTACATTCTTATTTTAAATCCCAGCCCCGTCTCAACAGGAGGCCTTTTGGTAGGCCGTCATTGTAAATAAATCTAATTAAATAAGGTTAAATAAAATAAAAACATATTTATTTCAGCTCATGAAACATGGGACCAACACTTTACATGTTGAGTTTATATTTTTTTGTCAGTGTAAATAAAATGTAATATATGAAATAAAAAGTACATAAGAGTATGTAATGGAGGGGCTTGTATATGTATTTTAACTACCAAATCAATTCAATCATGTGTTGTACACAGCAGAAATAACCTGTCCAATTTCCCAAACACAGACCTGGTGGGAGATGACAGCCAGATCTGTTTGTTCGGAGTCTGTTTGTTGATGACGTATGTCCCATGGTCTCCGCCCACCTTCACTGTCAACACACCACTCTGGAGGGAGGGAGAGAAAAAAAAAAAAAATGTAAACGGTTGAATTTGACTTAATATCTATGACTCATTCTTTCTCCAACTTATTCTAAAGACAATATAGTATGCAATTAAGGCTTGTCTGATCTAGAACTTTCCATAGGGCACGAGCCTATCTCCTGCTGCTTCTGTGGCATGAGGCAACTTGATGTACAAGTACTGTACACCCCCTGGACAGGACGATAGTCTACAAGACAAGTCATCCCTCGGTATTCCTCAGATACCTGACCACTGCTGTAATACAACAACAACAAAAAAAGCTTGTTCATTCTACCTACTGTAGCAGCATGTACATATTGGTTATTCAGCCAGACAGGATGCAGAGCAGAACGTGGCTGGCAGATATACAGCAGGAACACCAATCTAACAAGGCGGCAGCCTGCCAGGGCAGCGTCTGAACGCTACAAATCCTGAAATAATCACAGGAGTTCCAGTAACTGCTCTGCACACACACACCATCAGCCTCACTGATTAAATTAGGTTATATTTCTTTAAATTAATGCCACTGCTGTTTGATGGGATTTGCACAGAGCCACAACCCTCTCTTCCATGTCCTCCCCCTCCCTCTTCATCTCCTCCCTTCACCACTACTCTGCTCTTCCTCTAAAACATATCATTTTTCCATTCCTCTACATCCTTCTCACCCTCCTCTCTCCAAATCGCTCCTCTCATTTCCTCTTTCAAAATCCTTCCTCTCCCCAGGCCAGAGTTGACCTCTAGGCTGCAGCGCTGCACTATTGGCTCATTAACAGGCGTTAATGAATATGTCCCACTCATTAAGGAGATTAAACAGAGTGTTGTGTGTCTGGGTTGTCATGGTAGAAATAATCCTATTTCTATGGGTGTTAGAGAGGGTGGTGGACTGCATTCTATAAATGGAGCATGAAGGATTCAATGAGAGAGGATTCCAGAATGGGCTGTTGAGGATTCCATAGTGACATGTCAGGGATATTGTACTCTACTGTAAGCCCCTCAAAATGGCCTCGCTTTTCAAGGATGAGAGGAACAGCACTGTTCCTAGTCAAACACACCATCTATAGTACAGTCTATAATGTAGGTAAACACAGTTGAGACCTATGAGGTGACAGACAGTACCGCCTTGCACACTCTATTGGACAAATCCAGGTATGTTTATCCCTGTTTTGTTCCGTTTGCTACCGTTTAAGTGATGTTTTTTCCCTAACAGAATCGCTGGAATGAATACACCCCTGATCACAAGTAAACACTCTCATAACCGCCACGTTGTATTCCTTCTCTTCCCTTGTGGACTTCAATGCACAATACATCAGCTGTATGTGACCAGCCTACATTGTTGTCACCCGTTTAGCTGAAGTAACGTAATACTCAGCATAGCTAATAGAACTAACACGTTAGTAAACCCGCTACAATCATGCAGTAATGTTAATGTACAGTCAAGTAAGTAGTTACACGGTGCTTAGCCATGGTAGCTTATGCTTTCAGTACTAGATTAATTATTCAATCCTTTAATTGGGTGGACAACATGTCAGTTCATGCTGCAAGAGCTCTGATAGGCTGGAGGGCGTCCTCTGGAAGTTGTCATAATTACTGTCAATGTACCCAGAGGAGGACGGAAGCTAGCTGTCCTCCGGCTACATTATGGTGCTACCCTACAGAGTGCTGTTGAGGCTACTGTAGACCTTCATTGCAAAATAGTGTGTTTTAATCAATTATTTGGTGACGTGACTATATTTAGTATTGTTTTTCCTAAAATGTTAAACTTTTTTAATGTTTTTTAAAAAATTATTAAATTCACTTGTACTGAGTGTGTACACTCAGTATGAGGGGTTAGTGTGTACACTCAGTACGAGGGGTTATTTTTTCTTTCTACGCACCAACCTATTGGCAACAGGGACCTTGATCCAGGAGGGGATTGCATGTCTCTAGATAATCGTTGTGATTGGAGGATAGCTGTGAAGGTTATCGAATCAAGATAAGCTTCTCAAGGTCATTAATGATCAAATTTTCATATTTGAAGATGGCAGAAAGGCTAGTCTCTTCGGCACATGACAAGCAGTGGAATGTTAGCTAAAGAGACTGGTACTCAGGCTAGAATGTCTCTGCTGTAACCAAGATGACAAGCAGTGGAATGTTAACTAAAGAGACTGGTACTCAGGCTAGAATGTCTCTGCTGTAACCAAGACGACAAGCAGTGGAATATTAGCTAAAGAGACTGGTACTCAGGCTAGAATGGCTCTGCTGTAACCAAGACGACAAGCAGTGGAATGTTAGCTAAAGAGACTGGTACTCAGGCTAGAATGGCTCTGCTGTAACCAAGATGACAAGCAGTGTAATGTTAGCTAAAGAGACTGGTACTCAGGCTAGAATGTCTCTGCTGTAACCAAGACGACAAGCAGTGGAACGTTAACTAAAGAGACTGGTACTCAGGCTAGAATGGCTCTGCTGTAACCAAGACGACAAGCAGTGTAATGTTAGCTAAAGAGACTGGTACTCAGGCTAGAATGTCTCTGCTGTAACCAAGACGACAAGCAGTGGAATGTTAGCTAAAGGGACTGGTACTCAGGCTAGAAGGACTCTGCTGTAACCAAGACGACAAGCAGTGGAATGTTAGCTAAAGAGACTGGTACTCAGGCTAGCAGGACTCTGCTTAACCACGAAGCTTGATGGCTGAGATTTATAAAAAAAATTCCAATGGTAATTGAACCTATACTATTAAATCACTCCTCACAGGAGAGAGAAGAAAAAGAGAGAGGAAAGAGGAAAAGAGGGAAAGAGGACAAGAGGAAAGAGGAAAGAGGAGAGAGGAGAAGGAGAGAGGAGAAAACTGCGCTGGGGAGGAATGGCATGAGCGGAGTGACGCACACACGAAACGAGGACCTCACCTAGATACCTTCTGTGGCGAACACTCATTCACATCCAGTCGGAAATCCTACAGTGCCAACAAACCAGCTGTGGGCTGGTGTTAGGAAGGAGACTGCGGCAGTGAGTGTTGAATAGCCCTGTTAGGCTGTCTCCTCCTAACCCGCTCATGTCTACATTGTCTACACCACTGGACTGCCTTCAAGTCCCACAGCTGGGGGGGGGGGGGGGGGGGGGGGTGTGTGTCCTCAACAGAGCATATACCCCCCCCCCCCCCAAGTTTGAAATAGATGCAACACAAACTTGAACAGTAAACATTACACTCACAAAAGTGGCTATGTACAAAATGACAAATAAATCTACATACAGGGCATTCGGGAAAGAATTCAGACCCCTTGTCCACATTGTTACGTTACAGCTTTATTCTAAAATGTATCAAATAAAAACAGACAATACCCCATAATGACAAATAGAAAACAGGTTATCTTTTCAAATTCATGAAAAATAAAAAACTGAAATACCTTATTTACACAAGTTCAGACCATTTACTATATGACTGTAAATGGAGCTCAGGTGCATCCTGTTTCCATTGATCATCCTTGAGATGTTTCTACAACTTGATTGGTGTCCACCTCTGGTAAATTCCATTGATTGGAAATGATTTGGAAAGACACACCTGTATGAGGTCAAACAGTTGACAGTGCAAAAACCAAGCCATGAGGTCAAAGGAATTGTCCGTAGAGCTCCGAGACAGGATTCGGTCGAGGCACAGAACTGGTGAAGGGTATCAAAACATTTCTGCAGCATTGAAGGTCCTCAAGAACACAGTGGCCTCCATCATTCTTAAATGAAAGAAGTTTGGAACCACCAGACTCCTCCTAGAGCTGGTTGCCTGGCCAAACTGAGCAGTCAGGGGAGAAGGGACTTGGTCAGGGAAGTTACCAACAACCCGATGGTAACTCTGACAGAGCTCCAGAGTTCCTCGGTGGAGATGTTTGTCCTTCTGGATGGTTCTCCCATCTCTACAGCACTCCACCAATCAGGCCTTTATGATAGAGGCCAGAAGGAAGCCACTCCTCAGTAAAACGCACGACAGTCCGCTTAGAGTTTGCCAAAAGGCACCTAAAGGACTGACTGTGAGAAACAAGATTCTCTGGTCTGATGAAACCAAGATTGAACTCCTTGGCCTGAATGCCAAGCGCCACGTCTGGAGGAAACCTGGCACCATCCCTACGGTGAAGCATGGTGGTGGCGGCATCATGCTGTGGAGATGTTTTTCAGCGGCAGGGACTGGGAGACTAGTCAGGATCGAGGGAAAGATGAACAGAGCAAAGTACAGAGAGATCCTTGATGAAAACCTGCTCCAGAGTGCTCAGGACCTCAGACTGGGGCGAAGGTTCACCTTCCAACAGGACAACAACCCTAAGCACACAGCCAAGACAACACAGAAGTGGCTTCGGGACAAGTTTCTGAATGTCCTTGAGTGGCCCAGCCAGAGCCCGGACTTGAACCCGATCAAACATCTCTGGAGAGACCTGAAAATAGCTGTGCAGCGACGCTCCCCATCCAACCTGACAGAGCTTGAGAGGATCTGCAGAGAAGAATGGGAGGAACTCCCCAAATACAGGTGTGCCAAGCTTGTAGTGTCACACCCAAGAAGACTCAAGGCTGTAATTGCTGTCAAAGGTGCTTCAACAAAGTACTGGGTAAAGGGTCTGAGTACTTATGTAAAATGTTATATCATTTTTTTAATACATTTGCAAAAATGTCTAAAAACCTGTTTTTGCTTTGTCATTATGGGGTATTGTGTGTAGATTGATGAGGGAAAAAACGATTTAATCCATTTTAGAATAAGGCTGTAACGTAACAAAATGTGGATAAAGTCAAGGGGTCTGAATACTTTCTGATTGCAGTGTAAATATGGGTTGTATTTACAATGGTGTTTGTTCTTCACTGGTTGCCTTTTCTTGTGGCAACAGGTTACAAAATCTTGCTGCTGTGATGGAACATTGTGGTATTTCACCCAATAGATATGGGAGTTTATCAAAATTTGATTTCTTTTCAAATTCTGGGTCTGTGTAATCTGAGAGAAATATGCATCTCGAATATGGTCATACATTTAGCAGGAAGCGCAGCTCAGTTTCCACCTAATTTTGTGGGCAGTGTGCACATAGCCGGTCTTCTCAAGAGCCAGGTCTACCTATGGTAGGCTCTCTCAATAGCAAGGCTCACTGAGTCTGTACATAGTCAAAGCTTTCCTGAATGTTGAGTCAGTCACAGTGGTCAGGTATTCTGCCACGGTGTACTCTCTGTTTACGGCCAAATAGGTTTCCAGTTGTCTATGTTTTTGGTAAATTCTCTCCAATGTGTCAAGTAATTATACATTTTTCTCTCATTATTTGGTTGGGTCTAATTGTGTTGCTGTCCTGGGGCTCAGTGGGGTCTGTTTGTGTTCATGAACAGAGCCCCAGGACCAGCTTGCTTAGGGGGCTCTTCTCCAGGTTAATTTCTCTGTAAGGGAAAGGGGGATACCTAGTCAGTTGTACAACTGAAAGGGAAAGGGGGATACCTAGTCAGTTGTACAACTGAAAGGGAAAGGGGGATACCTAGGGGTTTCTGTTGTCTACAAACTGATCTAGGCTTCTCCCCCTTTTCTTCACAGTAAAGTTAACTGGACTAGGACATCCCCTTTCCTTTCAGTTAGTACAACTGACTAGGTATCAATCAACCCACTCCACAACCCCCCTTCCTTAATCTGTCTCAGCTAACACTGACTAACGTAAAAAAAATCACACCACTCATGAACCCCCCCTAATACGCGACACGCCGCCCCCCCGACCGCCACCCCACCACACCCCCCCAGCCCCCCGCTCCCAGCGACAACCACACCACGCCAACACCCCATTTCCTTTCGTGTGTAAGACACTGACTAGGTTCCCTTTCCTTTGTTGTAAAAACTGAACTAAAGGTAAAAAAGAAAAGCAAAGAATAACAAAACCGACAAAAATAAACCAACATTAACATAAAACAATACACGAATAAAAGAAAATCAACGTATAAAAAAATATAGACATAACACATCATTCAACGTTGATCAACCCTTGTCTATTCCCCTTTCCTTTTCAGTTGTATAACTGACTAGGTATCCCCTTTCCTTTCAGTTGTAACACTGACTAGGTATCCCCCTTTCCTTTCAGTTGTATAACTGACTAGGTATCCCCTTTTCCCTTTCAGTAAATACTAACGACTAGGTATCCTTCTCTTTCAGTTGTATAACTGACTAGGTAATCCCCCTTTCCTTCAGTTGTACAAACTGACTAGGTATCCCCTTTCCTTTCAGTGTATACAACTGACTAGGTATCCCCCTTTCCTTTCAGTTGTAAAACTGACCTAGGTATCCCCTTTCCTTTCAGTTGTATCAACCTGACTAGGTATCCCCCTTTCCTTTCATGTTAGTAAACTGACTAGGTATCCCCTTCCTTTCAGTTGTCAACTGACTAGGTATACTTTCCCTTTTCGTGTATAACTGACTAGGTATCCCCCTTTCCTTTCAGTTGTACAACTGACTAGGTACCCCTTTCCTTTCAGTTGTCACAACTGACTAGGTATCCCCCTTTCCTTTCAGTTGTATCAACTGACTAGGTAATCCCCCTTTCCCTTCAGTGTACTACTGACTAGGTATCCCCTCTTCCCGTTTCAGTTGTACAATGACTAGGTATCCCCCTTTCCTTCATGTCAAACTGACTAGGTATCCCCTTTCCCTTTCAGCTAGGTATACAACTGACTAGGTAATCCCCCTTTCCCTTTCAGTTGTACAACTGACTAGTTATCCCCTTTCCCTTTCAGTTGTAAACTGACTAGTATCCCCTTCTTTTCAGTTGTAAACTGTAGTATCCCCTTTCCTTCAGATTTGTACAACTGACTAGGTATCCCCCCTTCTTCTCCTTTCGTAGTACTAACTGACTAGGTATCCCCCTTTCCCTTTCAGTTAGTACACACGACTAGCTATCCACCTTTCCTTCAGTTGATATAAACTTGACTAGGGATCCCCCTTTCCCTTTCAGTTTGTACTAACTGCTAGGTATCCCCCTTTCCCTTTCAGTTGTACAACTGCTATAGGATGCCCCTTTCCCTTTTCAGTGTTACAACCTGACTGTAGGTATGCCACCCCTTCTCCTTTTCAGATTCTGTACACTTGACTAGGTATCCCCCTTTCCTTTCAGTTGTACTGACACTGACTAGGGTATCCCCTATTCCTTTCAGTTGTTATATCACTGACTAAGGTTATACCCCCTTTCCTTTCATGTAGTTAACTGCAGTTAGGTATTCCCCCTTTCCTCTCCAGTTGTACAACTGACTAGGTACTCCCCTTCCTTTCCATAGTATTAATATGACTAGAAGATATCCCCTTTCCCCTTTCCAGTTGTACAACTGACTAGGGTATCTTCCTTTCACGTTGTACAACTGACTAGGTATCCACTTTCCGCACTTCCTTTCAGTTGTACACAACTCTTCTCCATTCAGTTGTGCTCAGGGTCTAGGGAGAACCTCACACGAAGGTCCGATAGAAACAGGGCATCAATGATCAAACACCCATAGGAGGTACTTTCTATAACTTTTCTGAGGTCACAGGGTTTGTTGTGATATGTGGAATGTGAAGCTTTCGGGATGATGCCTGGTATATACATAATGTACCACAACTCCAGAGAGAGGAAGGAAAGAAAGAGATGAATGTGGTCGGAGTCGAGAAAGACAGCAGCGGCATCGGAGAATTGTATAGCCTCTCAAAACATGGTTCTATTTAAATCAAAAATGATTTCCTCTACAAGGGAGTTAATTCCTAAGTATAGTGATTGTCAGAACGATTTGTATTTTATTTTGTATTGTTATACCCAACCTGGGGTATCCAGTGACCTAGGAAATAGATCAAGTAATCACTTGGTGGAACACTTATGGGGGACGGATAATTACTACTACCTCATCTCCCCACACCACACCCCCCACCACCAACGACCTACCCCAAACAATAATTAAGCATACCAGAATACTAATATCTAAACAAAACAAATAAGAATACTACAAAAACATCAATACCTTTTTACACAAATAATTCATGATAAAATACACAAAACAAGAAAGAATTACATATACAATACATACAGAAAAATATTATACTTAAAAAAAAATGACAATAAAATAACTACAATACTATACAAATCTTAGACATATACAAATAACAAAATACATAAATAACCAAAAATAACTACAAATACATTATTAAAAAATACATTAATTACAGAACACTATGAATTACTTACATACTTACATTTAATCAGATATATTCAATGTACGGATAATCAAAATAATTACGCAAAAATAATACTTACATTAATTCAATAATGAGAAGTAAGCTACTTTTACTTGAATAATATCTATCACAAATACAAAACCACCATAATATACTATAACGCATTACATACAAACAATAATAAACAAAGTGAATACAGAATTAACAAAATAAACTTACATTCGAAAACAGACGCACAAAAATATATTACAAAATCAAAGACAATACTACAAAACTAATACAAATAATATAAAATTAAATAATTCATAACTAATCTAACAAAAAATGTAACCCACATACTACCAAAACAATAGATATCAATAAGAATAAACTATCTACAATGAAGTATACTACACAAGACAAACAGATAAACATATCTCAAAAAGCAATCACATATATACAAACCATAAAAATGAATTTACCAAACTCTAATTATACAAAAAAAAAAATATAAATCAAAAGACATAAAAATACAGTCATACGATACCACTTGACAATACTATACTATAAAAATAATATTACGAAAATAAGATATGGATTAGATAAAAAAAATTAATACAAAAATAAATTAGATAAATACAATAAAATAAATTTAATTATTACTATACTACAACAATTAAATTACAAAAATAATAAAAGTACTGAGAGACAGAAAGAATTTAAAAATTATTATAACTTAACCACAAACTTACTTAAATACGATAATATACATAAATACTAATACAAAAAAAGACTAAATCATAAAACTTATCACAATAACATACCAACCCTTGCCCAGCAAGTTCTCATGGTCATTTTGAACCTAAAGATTGAAGATATTTGTTGGCCTTACAAGGCTGTATATTCATTACAAAAATCAATTCCAAATATTAGACTCAATAACACAAGAATATCATATAAATTTTACCGTAAATACTTACTATACTACCAAATTTAATTAACTAATAAATTTTAACAACAAATAAACAATTACAAAATACTACATATACAATTACTCTTACAGCATTAACACTCAAATATAATTACCGTCCTACACACAACTAACTACTTAAATACTAACATAATTATCATACAAAGAGATCTATATTACATATCATGGTCAATAGAATATTAACCAAAATATAACTAATAAAAAATTAAAACTACACAAATAAAATAACGATATACTTACAAATAACATGTAATAAGATATCACATATATAATAATACACCATATTAACCCCAATAACATTTACATACAATCCAAGCAATAAACTAACTACTATATAACTTTATAAAAAACCAGAAAAATTAAAAAAATATAGTATAATATAATAATACAAGAATAAAATGTACATAAACCCAAAACCAGAAAGTACAATTACCAAAATAACATAACCATTAAAAAAAACAATAACAGAACTACACGACAGAGGCCAGTAAAGATAAAATATACCAAACAATAAAAAACATAAGAATATTACAGAAAAAATCAGAAAAGATAATCAATAAACAACACTACACACATAAACTACAATAACTTAACCTAACTACGTTCGAGTAAACTAATTATAATAAAAAGTACTACTCAATAAACAAATACTATAAAGAAAGAAAGAAATAAATAACACTAATAAACATCTCCAAAATATACCGAAAACTATATAATTTCGAAATCAACCCTAAAGTACACTGTACAAATACTATTTAATTACTATTACAATAACTATATAATAATTGAAATAAAACTACAAAAAATAAATTACAAGAGAAAAATTCACGATTAACATGAAGTTTTGATCAATTAAACCGTATAAAGATTAATAATCTCTTACGATAGCTAAAAACAAATAACAACACGAATTAATACACATACGCCTTACTTACTATATAACTACTACCTACATAAAAAATAAATAATAGCAATACAAATTAATTATATCTTTATTCAAATTATACATTCTACAAGAAATAACAATTAATATTACAGTTGAATATTACGATACGATAAAAAAATTAACCTAAATACTTACAACTCAAGTGATGAATACCGATCTAAAGAAAACCACCCATTAAAAAATAATTACTACAATATTACAAAAGTTATACCAGTTTTTACAGATGATACAAACTTAAATTACTTACATTATTACAACTATTTTAAAATTATAATAAATAAAACCAAATCTATATCAAAATCTATAAAAATCAAGAATTTAACTTATTAACTAATTACAGTATAACATAACAATACTACCATATTACAAAACAAGAAAATATAATAAAATAATCAGAGAAAAAATTACGAACAATACATAAACATAGATACGATCATTACAATTTAAAAAAATGAAAACAAGACAGATAAAGATAAGCCATTAGCAATTCCATTAACAAAAATTAATAACCAATATTCCATATACTACGTATAAAAAAAAACATTACAGTATGATTAATATACATTATATATAAAACCTAAACATAAAATAATTACAATTACTATAAACAATAATTACTTCATTCAAACAATAACCTTACTACGCTTTACAATACCTAATTATTACTACATACTACACTATAAAAAATCGTAAGATAAAAAACAATACTTACAATTAATAAACTAAATAATACTCAAAACTGTACAAAAGAGTACAACTTAAAATGCATACACATAATTACATTACAAAAAATGACAGATAACAATAATAATAATACATTACAATAGAAAAAAATCAAATATCATAACATTAACACTACCGACACATACAATAAATAACCATATTATTATCCTAAACCTATAATTAACAAAAAAATAAACAATAAACTTAATCAACAAAACACAAACTCAAAAAAGAAACTCAATCATTACACTATACAAACTACAATATATAACACTTACTTATAATACCCAGAATGACATAATACAAAAGTCTAGTAAATATAAATTAATATTATTAAACAATAAAAAATAGCGAATTTGACAAAAAAACAATTGTAAAGTAACAACGCATAAACATTACCACTATATACTAAATATTACACTCCATAATATACATTAACAAATAAAAAAATAATATACAATATACGACAATGTAATTACATAAAATAAATGTACCAAATACCTAAAAATATACTAATAATAAATAGGAAAGATAAAATTACACATAACTTCTGTAAATGGGATATTATATCATACTAATAACACAAATAAAACTTAACCAAATCCGACAATTTATACCAGTACAAACATATAACATGTAACATAATTACTTACATAAAGATGCCATTACATAATCTATTAACTAATTACCAAACCTTAATCACTATTAAGAACTACATTACATAAAAAAATATAAATACACAAGACATCAAATTATTA
>NW_019942985.1:70588-133557 GCF_002910315.2 Salvelinus sp. IW2-2015 | reverse complement strand
CCTGATTGACCCTTGAAAAATTTTTTTAGCCTTAAATGTTTTTTTTTTACCCCTTCATTATTTGATTACAGCCTGTAACGAGCGGAATGTGTTTTCAAGCACTTTTTCCAGGTTGGCTGGCGCTACTTAAAATAAGACCTCACGTGTTTACAAGAAACAAAAATGTGCCTACGGGCAGGATGTGGTTAAAGCGGTGTTACAGTATATACTTTTTTTTTTGAAAGTCTAGACACACAGTTATTTGTCCTATGCCAATATAAACAGTTCTCACGAAACTGGCACTCACCAACAACAACAAAAAATATTCTTAGATCACTAAATTAGGATCTGAATTAATCTATTTCATTATTATTGTTATGTTATAATGACAGATATTATGCATTTACCACATTTGTACATATACCACCATGTCCACAACTAACAAAGCAAAAAATGTTGGTACAGCAAAAGTCCGAAAAAGCAAAAACAAATCATGAAAATTTTGTTTCGATAATGAGAGGCCCTTAGTGTCAGATGTGCAGGTACAAGGACACAACCATTATGGGGAGGCAGGGTAGCCTAGTGGTTAGAGCATTGGGCTTTATCTGAAAGGTTGCAAGTTCATATCCCCGAGCTGACAAGGACAAATCCTGTCGTTCTGAACAAGGCAGTCACTGTTCCTAGGCTGTCATTGAAAATAAGAATTTGTTGTTAACTGATTTGCCTAGTTAAATAAAGTATAACATTATGAGTCAGCAAACAATGTATCACATCACAAAGCCATTCATGCCTCATGTTGGTAAGGTAATAGTTCTTTAAGTTTTTCCCCCAATTTCAGCTTGTTAGTCATTTCGATAATGAGAAGGCCAAGTGTTTTAATAGTGGTGTTTGAGAATAAGGTTCTCATTCGGTGGCGCGGCAGTAGCCTAGTGGGTTGGGCATGTAGCCTAGTATTTAGAGCGTTGTGACTAGTAACCAAAAGGTTTTATTAGTTCAAATCCCTGAGCTGACAAGGTAAAACATATTGTTGTTTTGCCCCTGAACAAGGCAGTACCCACTGTTCCTAGGCTGTCATTGAAAATAAGAATTTGTTTATTTAAAATAAAGGTAAAACATAAAAATCATATGAAATGCTTGAGACCAGGTTGCAGCATTGACACCATAGACAAGTGCCTAGTGAAGTTTACAGCACGAGACATGGGCAGTCCATCAGTTATAATTTGAAACATATCATACAAAATGGGTGATGGGACAACCACAAATTAATACGAAACGTAACATATCATACTCATTTTTGTTTCCCGGATTTTTGTTTACTATGTTCGTCTAGTTTATGAGACCATGCCTGCGAACTTGATAGGATCGAAATGAATGGTTTGCTGCTACTCTCGGATCAGTTCCCATTCAAATCTTATCTTAACGTTAGTATTTATTTCCACAATACTGACAAAGGATCAGCTCCTAGAAGATATTGAGACCCCTTACCTGTATGGCTGCATATATTAAGGTGGCTTATTCTAGGTTTTACTCGAAATAATGCACTAAATCATCACATTTTTTGGGCAAAATTAATTTTGCTGTTAAAATCATCATGGGAAAATTAAATGTGTAACGTAATTATTACAATTAGAAATGATCAAAATATAACTTCATTGATTGAACATGACATTTATTTCAATATGATTGAAATTATACTGTAGGCCTATGCTAGCGTATACTGTAATTAGCGTTTTAATGTGGTGCAACTTTAGGTTATTTTAAAGAGGACTATATGTGGTAAAACACCCTTAGAACTTCGTTGGAGCAATCCGTTAAATCTATATTTCCCAAAACACGGTTACGCATCACAGTCCTCTTTAAAAAAAAAAAAATATATGTTTTTTAAATAAACTCAGTTATCTTTGTATTCTCACTGCCTTTAGCCTTTGAATGAAGGAACTCAACTCTTTTGCCCAGTTCACTATCACTCACCTATTTATGTGGACCGAGTCCTCATTTGTATTGACATTGCTATGTTTAGAAAGAAACCAAGATCTTTTTCCAACCATTCACCCTGGGATTTTTACAAAGTGCAGGACAAGTCATTTCAATCATTCAATGTGTTGATCAGACAGCTAGATATACCTATTTATAGTTTGGAAGCTAATAGATTGTATTTAGTTAAAATATTAGACATAATAATTGTAATCAAAAATACTTTTAATATGTACATTTGATTGGTAACAGAATAAATAGCAATAAAATAACAGCAGAATAAATATTTAATATAGTTAAAATATGAGACATGAATAATTGTAATCAGAGAGACACTATTACATGTACATTTGGTTAAAACAGAATAAACAGCAATAGAATAACTTGCAGAATAAATAATGCTGTAATTGAAAAATTGTACACACAAGGTAGGTACTTGCCCTTTTAAGAGCTAGAATAGATTTTGTACCCTATGTTGCGATTCTCACCACACACTATTCAAAACCCCACAATCAATAAACAGCTGATGAAGCGCTCTTAGCCTATAGATCACATATTTGAAAACAAATCAATCTGAACTAAAAACTCCAAACATTTAGGCATTTCTGTGCGACTTTGACAATCGCTAATCAATATCCAAAAACGGCACACATTTTATTTTCTGTGAACCTGCACATCATCTCTCTTATGTGGCACCAATGTGATGGTTTATAGCAGGGGAAACGGTGTTGCTGTAGGCTAGTGTGTGGTGCGTAATAATGACAAGTGAACCTGGGGAGTTTTGCCTTTACATTATCCTAAAAAAGTTAATCGGACCATTGGAATTGAAACGAACCGAACTCAGACCACCCTCGACATGGTCTCACTTCGGGGGCTTTTTCGAGGGGTTTGAGTTCTTTTGGAGTGTTCACAATGCACACAAAAAATATGCGAACCGCACTGAGTTTCACAAAATTGTCTGAAAGGAACCAAGTGTGAAAACACCCTTAGATGCTTTTGGGAAACCGGGCCCTGTATTTCGGTGCATACGGTAAGAAAGGAGAAAAGTTCTCTAATGTGGCCATCCCACTCCAGCCTGGCAGGTGGCGGTAATGCGCCTTAACGGTGTGGCCAAATAGGTTTAACACTAGTTACCATAGCCACAAAGTCAATATTGGCTATACACAAAAATGCATGAAACAAACATTTGCTTTTTGGTCATAATTTAAGGATAAGGTTAAGCATAAGATTAGCAGTGTGTTAGGGTTAAAATCACATTTTAGGAGAGAAATTGAAGAAATAGACTAGGCTTATGACTTTTGGGCTGTGGTAAACCGCCAAACAGGACATGAGTAGAAGGTTCGCGAACAGACATAAACAATCAAGTGATAACAAGATCAGCAGCACTGAAAGGCGAAAAATGCAGAGGTTATCCATTAAAAAACTATGTATTTATCAATTCATACGCGACCAAGCTATAGAATACAGCAGAGGGACGACGACATGTGTACAAGGGACCAGAACATCTGTCTAATGAGGTAATGTCATGTTTGCCACGCCGCTAGCTATGTTTTGAAACATTGTGTAAACAGCTAACGTTAGCTAGCAAGATTATAGCCGCCAAATAGATGGCCGAAAATGGGAGATTTACTTTTTGGCAGAATGTTGAATCAAATATAATTGAAACCTACCGTTTGTCTAGTTGGTTCGTCCTTATGCTGTTGGAAATTTCACATTTTAAGACAAAAATATCGACAGGAAAGTAAAACTTTGTTACCTGACCTTTAAAGGTGCCACACAGGAATATTGGGTGGTGGGGGATTTAGTATTGTAATTTCAGAAATGTCCTAATATTTTTCGCTAATAAGTGGAGTAATAATAAGTGTTTCACAGTATTAAATTACTTACCGCCAGTGTTGTGATATTCGCCTAATCATTTCCTAAGATTCTACACTGTTCGCTCAATTTAAGTTTTATATGAGAAAACAATCAACTGAATAGTGAAGGGGAATCATTGTAACATATATAAATAGCTGCGAAATGTCTTTTCATTAACAAAAAAATATAATTATTTACAGCAGTTTGAAGTTGGTGGAACAAAACCGAAAGTAAGATTTGTTTTCAATGACTTCAAAACTGCTGTAAATATTATATGTTTTTTGTTAATGAGAAGACATTTCGCAGCTATTTATATATGTTACAATGATTCCCTTCACTATTCAGTGATTGTTTTTCTCATGTAAACTTAAGTAATTACTGAGAAGACACTATTATTCCACATTGCTGCAGATGTATGGACACTTTTCTGAAATCCATAATGTCCCCCCCAAAAATATCACACCTGTTAAATATATCGGGTGTTGTTTATCAGCTGAATCATGCAACATGATGCAATAACAGATATTGCCTCTTATTTTCAGCAGCTGGGAAAACTCTCGTTGTCTGAGACTCGGTCTGCACCAAATGACACATCTAAGCATGTGATCTCGTGGAGTGCCCCTGTGTTCATCAAAGGTAAACGTACTTACTAGTTGGCAGAGTAAGATTCAAACATTTGTAACAGACAAGGGACATTCCTTTTTTATAATTTTTTTAAATGTAAATGTGCGTGGCATTGATTATGCTTTGAAGGCCTCGCCACATTTCGCCCTGACTTGGGAGAAGCCGGCCAGGTGTATATCACCTTGGGTAGTGGTCATCAACTCTGTTCTGGAGAGCAACAGGGTTGAGTGGGCTTTTTGTTCCGCCAGCGACTAATAACACATGATTAAACTAAACTAATCATTCAAGCCAGTGGTTGAACAGATGTTGGTGATGCTGGGCAGGAACAAAAGCCTGCACATGCTGTGCAAGATCCAGTACCAGGGTGGTGGTGACTGCCAGCTGTCTGGTGGTCTAGGGAACTATGATAGCATACTGATAAAAAAAACAAAATGATTGCCACAGAATTTTACTATACAATGCAATGATATCCCTATCTGTGTATTTCTGTCACAGTGGCTTGATAGCAGACCTGGAGGAGGAGAACAGAGGAGAGTCCTACATGTCACTTCACCAGTACATACAGAGGAAAACGCTGTTCAGATAAGGTAAAGGTACTATGGGAGACAAGAGGACTGCTAGCAAAGTATAGTATCACCATCGATGACACATCTCATTTAATCTCTTGAGAAGCTCCTCGTGGGCAACAGGAAGGAATTGTTGTAACTGCAAGTATTAATCTCTACTATAATATGTAGGCCTACAGTAGGCTATATTTTATTTCATCACTTTGTGGATGGGCTAACTCACTTTGTGGATGGGCTAACTCACTTTGTGGATGGGCTAACTCACTTTGTGGATGGCCTAACTCACTTTTGTGGATGGGCTCAAGCTGATTTTTTCAGTGGACATTCGGTTCTCATGTCAAATACAGTTCATATCAAATTCAAGCCTCTGTGGTTGTTGACCCTCATTCTGACCCAGTGTGTTTATCCCTCTCCAGTGAGATCAGCGATGGCAGCCTATGAGAAGCTTGGCAGATGAGACTCTGCGTTCGTTGGCTGACTACTTTGAGGATCTGATGGATGGACCACTAGCAGGGCCAGAGTTTGATGTTCCTCTTCTCTGTAAGTCACATCACGTTCTCTTCTCTGTAAGTACAACATCAGCGTTGTCTTCGTCTCTAAGTATTAGGCTTCTGATTGTATACTAATTGTAAGATCATCTACTAAATGACAAATGGTCAGAGTATGACGTTGTCTTCTCTGTAAGTCCAGGGAAATACTGTACATACTGTACAGTTTCTCTCTGTTTCTGTACTCCTCTTTTTTGTCCACTAAGGGGTAGCTGTTGACTCACATGTCATTCCATTGGAAGTTTGACAATCCTATTTGCAGTCCTTCATCAGAAAATAATATTTGTGAATAATGACTAGTTCTGGTCTGTGTGTCTAGTTGTGAATGATGACTAGTCCTGTCTGTGTGTCTAGTTGTGAATGAATGACTAGTCCTGTCTGTGTGTCTAGTTGTGAATGATGACTAGTCCTGTTCTGTGTGTCTAGTTGTGAATGGATGACTAGTCCTGTCTGTGTGTCTAGTTGTGAATGATGACTAGGTCCTGGTCTGTGTGTCTAGTTGTGAATGATGACTAGCCTGTCTGTGTGTCTAATGTTGTGAATAATGACTAGTCCTGTCTGTGTGTCTAGTTGTGAATGATAAGTAGTTCTGGGTCTGTGTGTCTAGTTGTGAATAATGACTAGTCCTGTCTGTGTGTCTAGTTTGTGAATGATGACTAGTCCTGTCTGTATGTCTAGTTGTGAATGATGACTAGTTCTGTCTGTGTGTCTAGTTGTGAATAATGAAGTAGTCCTGTCTGTGTGTCTAGTTGTGAATGATGAGTGTATGTCTATTAGGGATCCATGAGTCACCATTAGAGCTGTAGGATAGGATGGTGCTGTTATGTGGCGAGGCCAATTACGTCCTGAGGCAAAGGTCACAGGAGGAAATAATGATTGTAGTGTCCTCAAATCATCAGACATTCCCAGGGCAGCTAAACACACGTCAATACACTGATGGCTCTCTTGTGTGTGTTGTGTGTGTGTGTGTGTGTGTGTGTGTGTGTGTGTGTGGTGTGTGTGTGTGTGTGTGGTGTGTGTGTGTGGTGTGTGCGATGGGAGTAAATTGGTCTGACATTATGGCCAAAACAAAGTGTGTTTCATGGTGCATAATGAGCTGACCTTCTTGACCTGGGTCAGTGCTGTACCAGACAGCTAGAGGAGCTATTTGATGCCAGAGAACTGTCTGGCTGGCAGACTGCTGATGTGTGTTTGGTCAGCATCACTGCTTCTAGGGGACATCTTGCCTCTACCAGTACAGTTTATGAATCCACTGAGTGTGTTATTAAAGGACAAAAGACAAGCGTTTCCAAATACGTGAGGTAAAAACGTTGATGGAATTCGACCAAACAATGGTCACACCCGTGGTGTTATAGATCCCAAATCTCCTCATTGACTGACATCAAAATTAACCTACATTTAGGCTATTGTATATATGTGCATTTCACACTGTGGAGGTAAAAACCGAGTACAATGTTTGTATAGATGTCAACCTCAATACATGTTCATGTTATCGTCACCAATTAACTGCATTAGTTAAAATGACTGACTACCTCCATCTATTTCTGTATGCTAGCTACGCTACCAGCTTATACGAATGGAAGTTAGCATTTAGCAGACATTTTTCTAAACCCCAAAATTTAATTTTCTAAATATTATGCAGCAAAAACAGCCACATACTGTATATCAATGTAAATACCAAATAATGCATGCAGAGCAGAATTAGGCCGATACCCTCTAATTAATTATCAAAATCCAAAAAGAGACGTTCAATTCTACAACCACCTAAAAGGAAGCGATTCCTAAACCTTCCATAACAAAGCCATCACCTACAGAGCAGGTAGCCTAGTGGTTAGAGCGTTGGGCCTGTAACCGAAATGTCGAATCCCCGAGCTGACAAGGTAAAAATCTGTTTTTGCCCTTGAGCAAGGCAGTTAACCCACTGTTGCCTGGCGCGGAAGAGGGATGTTCATTATGGCAGCCCCCCCCACCCCCCCGCACCTCTCTGATTCAGAAGGTTGGGTTAAATGTGGAAGATACATATTCAGTTGAAGGCATTCAGTTGTACAACTGTCTAGGTATCCCCCTTTCCTTTTCAGTTGTACAACTGACTAGGTAATCCCCTTTCCTTTCAGTTGTACAACTGACTAGGTAATCCCCCTTTCCTTTCAGTTGTATAACTGACTAGGTATCCCCCTTTCCTTTCAGTTGTATAACTGACTAGGTATCCCCCTTTCCTTTTAGTGTTGTACAACTGACATAGGTGATCCCCTCTTCCTTTCCTTTCAGTTGTATAACTGACTAGGTATCCCCCTTTCCTTCAGTTGTACAAACTGACTAGGTATTCCCCCTTTCCTTTCAGTTGTACAACTGACTAGGTATCCCCCTTTCCTTTCAGTTGTAATACTGACTAAAGGATTCCCCCTTTCCTTTCAGTTGTATAACTGACTAGGTAATCCCCCTTTCCCTTCTTTGTACAACTGACTAGGATTCCCCTTTCCTTTCAGTTGTAAACTGGACTAGGTATCCCCCTTCCCTTTCCAGTGTGTACAACTGACCTAGGTACTCCCCTTTCCCTTTCAGTTGTACAACTGACTAGGTATCCCCTTTCCCTTTCAGTTGTACAACTGACTAGGTAATCCCCTTTCCCTTTTCAGTTGTACAACTGACTAGGTATCCCCTTTCCCTTTCGTTGTACACAACTGACTAGGTATCCCCCTTTCCCTTTCAGTTGCTACAAGCTGACTAGGCTTTCAACTGAAATGTATCTTCCACATTTAACCCAACCTTCTGAATCAGAGAGGTGCGGGGGGGTGGGGGGGGGCTGCCATAATGAACATCCACGTCTTCCGCGCCCAGGCAACAGTGGGTTAACTGCCTTGCTCAAGGGCAGAACAGATTTTTACCTTGTCAGCTCGGGGATTCGACATTTCGGTTACAGGCCCAACGCTCTAACCACTAGGCTACCTGCTCTGTAGGTGATGGCTTTGTTATGGAAGGTTTAGGAATCGCTTCCTTTTAGGTGGTTGTAGAATTGAACGTCTCTTTTTTGGATTTTGATAATTAATTAGAGGGTATCGGCCTAATTCTGCTCTGCATGCATTATTTGGTATTTTACATTGATATACAGTATGTGGCTGTTTTTGCTGCATAATATTTAGAAAATTAAATTTTGGGGTTTAGAAAAATGTCTGCTAAATGCTAACTTCCATTCGTATAAGCTGGTAGCGTAGCTAGCATACAGAAATAGATGGAGGTAGTCAGTCATTTTTAACTAATGCAGTTAATTGGTGACGATAACATGAACATGTATTGAGGTTGACATCTATACAAACATTGTACTCCGGTTTTTACCTCCACAGTGTGAAATGCACATATATACAATAGCCTAAATGTAGGTTAATTTTGATGTCAGTCAATGAGGAGATTTGGGATCTATAACACCACGGGTGACCATTGTTTTGGTCGAATTCCATCAACGTTTTTACCTCACGTATTGGAAACGCTTGTCTTGTCTTTATAACACACTCAGTGGATTCATAAACTGTACTGGTAGAGGCAAGATGTCCCCTAGAAGCAGTGATGCTGACAAACACACATCAGCAGTCTGCCAGCCAGACAGTTCTCTGGGCATCAATAGATCCTCTAGCTGTCTGGTACAGCACTGACCCAGGTCAAGAGGTCAGCTCATTATCACCATGAACACACTTTGTTTTGTGCCATAATGTCAGACCAATTTACTCCATGCGCACACACCACACACACACACACCACACACACACACACACACACACACACACACACACACACACACACACACACACACACACACACACACACAGAGAGCCATCAGTGTATTGACGTGGTGTTAGTGCCCTGGGAATGTCTGATGATTTGAGGACACTACAATCATTATTTCCTCCTGTGACCTTTGCCCTCAGGGAAGTAATTGGCCTGCACATAACAGCACCATCCATCCTACAGCTCTAATGGACTCATGGATCCCTAATAGACATACACTCATCATTCACAACTAGACACACAGACAGGACTACTCATTATTTCACAACTAGACACACAGACAGAACTAGTCATCATTCACAACTAGACATACAGACAGGACTAGTCATCAACTTCACACAACTAGACACACCAGACAGGACTAGTCATTATTCACAACTAGACACACAGACCAGAACTACTTTCATTCACAACTAGACCACACAGACAGGACTAGTCATTATTCACAACTAGACACACAGACAGGACTAGTCATCATTCACAACTAGACACACAGACAGGGACTAGTCATTCACACAACTAGACACACAGACAGGACTAGTCATCATTCACAACTAGAACACACCAGAACAGACTAGTCTCATTCACAACTAGACACACAGACAGGACTAGTCATCATTCACAACTAGACACACAGACAGGACTAGTCATCATTCACAACTAGACACACAGACCAGAACTAGTCATTATTCACAAATATTATTTTCTGATGAAGGACTGCAAATAGGATTGTCAAACTTCCAATGGAATGACATGTGAGTCAACAGCTACCCCTAGTGGACAAAAAAGAGGAGTACAGAAACAGAGAGAAACTGGTACAGTATGTACAGTATTTCCCTGGACTTACAGAGAAGACAACGTCATACTCTGACCATTTGTCATTTAGTAGATGATCTTACAATTAGTATACAATCAGAAGCCTAATACTTAGAGAGAAGACAACGTGATGTGTACTTACAGAGAAGAGAACGTGATGTGTACTTACAGAGAAGAGAACATCAAACTCTGGCCCTGCTAGTGGTCCATCCATCAGATCCTCAAAGTAGTCAGCCAACGAATCCAGAGTCTCATCTGCCAGCTTCTCATAGGCTGCCTCGCTGATCTCACTGGAGAGGGATAAACACACTGGGTCAGAATGAGGGTCAACAACCACAGAGGCTGAATTTGATATGAACTGTATTTGACATGAGAACCGAATGTCCACTGAAAAAATCAGTTAGCCCATCCACAAAGTGAGTTAGCCCATCCACAAAGTGAGTTAGCCCATCCACAAAGTGAGTTAGCCCATCCACAAAGTGAGTTAGCCCATCCACAAAGTGAATGAAATAAAATATAGCCTACTGTAGGCCTACATATTATAGTAGAGATTAATACTGCAGTTACAACATCCTTCCTGTTGCCACGAGGAGCTTCTCAAGAGATTAAATGAGATGTGTCATCGATGGTGATACTATACTTTGCTAGCAGTCCTCTTGTCTCCCATAGTACCTTTACCTTATCTGAACAGCGTTTTCCTCTGTATGTACTGGTGAAGTGACATGTAGGACTCTCCTCTGTTCTCCTCCTCCAGGTCTGCTATCAAGCCACTGTGACAGAAATACACAGATAGGGATATCATTGCATTGTATAGTAAAATTCTGTGGCAATTCATTTTGTTTTTTTTATCAGTATGCTATCATAGTTCCCTAGACCACCAGACAGCTGGCAGTCACCAACCCTGGTACTGGATCTTGCACAGCATGTGCAGGCTTTTGTTCCTGCCCAGCATCACCAACATCTGTTCAACCACTGGCTTGATGATTAGTTAGTTTAATCATGTGTTATTAGCGCTGGCGGGAACAAAAAGCCCACTCACCCTGTTGCTCTCCAGAACCAGAGTTGATGACCACTACCCAAGGTGATATACACCTGGCCGGCTTCTCCCAAGTCACGAAATGTGGCGAGGCCTTCAAAGCATAATCAATGCCACGCACATTTACATTTAAAAAAATTATAAAAAAGGAATGTCCCTTGTCTGTTACAAAATGTTGAATCTTACTCTGCCAACTAGTAAGTACGTTTACCTTTGATGAACACAGGGCACTCCACGAGATCACATGCTTAGATGTGTCATTTGGTGCAGACCGAGTTCTCAGACAACGAGAGTTTCCCAGCTGCTGAAAATAAGAGGCAATATCTGTTATTGCATCATGTATGCATGATTCAGCTGATAAACAACACCCGTATATTTAAAGGTGTTATATTTTTGGGGGGGACATTATGATTTCAGAAAATGTCCATACATCTGCAGCAATAGTGGAATAATAGTGTTTCTCAGTATTACTTAAGTTTACATGAGAAAACAATCACTGAATAGTGAAGGGAATCATTGTAACATATATAAATAGCTGCGAAATGTCTTCTCATTAACAAAAACATATAATATTTACAGCAGTTTGAAGTCATTGAAAACAAATCTTACTTTCGGTTTTGTTCCACCAACTTCAAACTGCTGTAAATATTATATTTTTTTGTTAATGAAAAGACATTTCGCAGCTATTTATATATGTTACAATGATTCCCTTCACTATTCAGTGATTGTTTTCTCATATAAACTTAAATTGAGCGAACAGTGTAGAATCTTAGGAAATGATTAGGCGAATATCACAACACTGGCGGGTAAGTAATTTAATACTGTGAAACACTTATTATTACTCCACTATTACTGAAAATATTAGGACATTTTCTGAAATTACAATACTAAATCCCCCCCACCCCCAAATCCTGTGTGGCACCTTTAAAGTCGGTAACAAAGTTTACTTTCCTGTCGATATTTTGTCTTAAATGTGAAATTTCCAACAGCATAAGGACGAACCAACTAGACAAACGGTAGGTTTCAATTATATTTGATTCAACATTCTGCCAAAAGTAAATCTCCCATTTTCGGCCATCTATTTGGCGGCTATAATCTTGCTAGCTAACGTTAGCTGTTACACAATGTTTCAAAACATAGCTAGCGGCGTGGCAAACATGACATTACCTCATTAGACAGATGTCTGGTCCCTTGTACACATGTCGTCGTCCTCTGCTGTATTCTATAGCTCTGGTCGCGTATGAATTGATAAATACATAGTTTTTTAATGGATAACCTCTGCATTTTTCGCCTTTCAGTGCTGCTGATCTTGTTATCAACTTGATTGTTTATGTCTGTTCGCGAACCTTCTACTCATGTCTGTTTGGCGGTTTACCACAGCCCAAAAGTCATAAGCCTAGTCTATTTCTTCAATTTCTCTTCCTAAAATGTGATTTTAACCCTAACACACTGCTAATCTTATGCTTAACCTTATCCTTAAATTATGACCAAAAAGCAAATGTTTGTTTCATGCATTTTTGTGTTATAGCCAATATTGACTTTGTGGCTATGGTAACTAGTGTTAAACCTATTTGGCCACACCGTTAAGGCGCATTACCGCCACCTGCCAGGCTGGAGTGGGATGGCACATTAGAGAACTTTTCTCCTTTCTTACCGTATGCACCGAAATAGCAGGGCCCGGTTTCCCAAAAGCATCTAAGGGTGTTTTCACACTTGGGTTCCTTTCAGACAATTTTGGTGAACTCAGTGCGGTTCGCATATTTTTTGTGTGCATTGTGAACACTCCAAAAGAACTCAAACCCCTCGAAAAAGCCCCCGAAGTGAGACCATGTCGAGGGGTGGTCTGAGTTCGGTTCGTTTCAATTCCATGGTCCGATTAACTTTTTTAGGATAATGTAAAGGCAAAACTCCCCAGGTTCACTTGTCATTATTACCGCACCACACACTAGCCTACAGCAACACCGTTTCCCCTGCTATAAACCATCACATTGGTGCCACATAAGAGAGATGATGTGCAGGTTCACAGAAAATAAAATGTGTGCCGTTTTTGGATATTGATTAGCGATTGTCAAAGTCGCACAGAAATGCCTAAATGTTTGGAGTTTTTAGTTCAGATGATTTGTTTTCAATATGTGATCTATAGGCTAAGAGAGCTTCATCAGCTGTTTATTGATTGTGGGGTTTGAATAGTGTGTGGTGAGAATCGCAACATAGGGTACAAAATCTATTCTAGCTCTTAAAAGGGCAGTACCTACCTTGTGTGTACAATTTTCAATTACAGCATTATTTATTCTGCAGTTATTCTATTGCTGTTTATTCTGTTTTTAACCAAATGTACATGTTAATAGTGTCTTCTGATTACAATTATTATGTCTCATATTTTAACTATATTAAATATTTATTCTGCTGTTATTTTATTGCTATTTATTCTGTTACCAATCAAATGTACATATTAAAAGTATATTTTGATTACAATTATTATGTCTAATATTTTAACTAAATACAATCTATTAGCTTCCAAACTATAAATAGGTATATCTAGCTGTCTGATAACACATTGAATGATTGAATGACTTGTCCTGCACTTTGTAAAAACCCAGGGTGAATGTTGGAAAAAGATCTTGGTTTCTTTCTAAACATAGCAATGTCAATACAAAGAGGACTCGGTCCACAAAATAGGTGAAGTGAACTGGCAAAAGAGTTGAGTCCTCATTCAAAGGCAAGGGCAGTGAGAATACAAAGATAACTGAGTTATTTAAAAACATATTTTTTTTTTTAAAGAGGACTGTGATCGTAACCGTGGTTTTGGGAAATATAGATTTAACGATGCTCCAACGAAGGTTCTAAGGGTGTTTACCACATATAGTCCTCTTTAAAATAACCTAAAGTTGCACCACATTAAACGCTAATTACAGTATACGCTGCATAGGCCTACAGTATATATTTCAATCATATTGAAATAAATGTCATGTTCAATCAATGAAGTTATATTTTGATCATTTCTAATTGTAATAATTACGTTACACATTTAATTTCATGATGTTTAACGCAATTATTTGCCAAATGTGTGATTTAGTGCATTATTTCGAGTAAAACCTTAGAATAAGCCACCTTAATATATGCAGCCATACAGGTAAGGGGCTCAATATCTCTCTAGGAGCTGATCCTTTGTCAGTATTGTGGAATAATACTAACGTTAAGATAAGATTTGAATGGGGAACTGATCCGAGAGTAGCACAACCATTCTTTCGATCCTATCAGTATCGCAGCATGGTCTCATAAACTAGACGTAACATAGTAAACAAAAATCCGGGAAACAAAAATGAGTATGATATGTTACGTTTCGTATTAATTTGTGGTTGTCCATCACCCATTTTGTATGATATGTTACAAATTATAATGATGGACTGTCCATGTTGTGTGTAAACTTCACTAGGCACTTGTCTATGGTGTCAATGCTGCAACCTGGTCTCAGAGCATTTCATATGATTCTTTATGTTTTACCTTTATTTAAATAAACAAATTCTTATTTTCAATGACAGCCTAGGAACAGTGGGTTAACTGCCTTGTTCAGGGGCAAAACAACAAATGTTTTACCTTGTCAGCTCAGGGATTTGAACTTAAAACCTTTTGGTTACTAGTCCAACGCTCTAACTACTAGGCTACATGCCACCCCACTAGGCTACCTGCCGCCCCAGAATGAGAACCTTATTCTCAAACACCCACTTTAAAACACTTGGCCTTCTCATTATCGAAATGACTAACAAGCTGAAATTGGGGGGAAAAACTTAAAGAACTATTACCTTACCAACATGGAGGCATGAATGGGCTTTAGTGATGTGATAAATTGTTTGCTGACTCATAATGTTATACATTTATTTAACTAGGCAAATCAGTTAACAACAAATTCTTATTTTCAATGACAGCCTAGGAACAGTGACTGCCTTGTTCAGAACGACAGATTTGTACCTTGTCAGCTCGGGGATATGAACTTGCAACCTTTCAGATAATAGCCCAATGCTCTAACCACTAGGCTACCCTGCCTCCCCATAATGGTTGTGTCCTTGTACCTGCAGATTGAACTAAGGGCCTCTCATTATCGAAACAAATTTCTCATGATTTGTTTATTGCTTTTTCGGACTTTTGCTGTACCAATCATTTTTGCTTTGTTAGTTGTGGAAATGGTGGTATATGGTACAAATGTGGTAAATGCATAATATCTGATCATTATAACATAACAATAATAATGAAATAGATTAATTCAGATCCTAATTTTAGTGATCTAAGAATATTTTTTGTTGTTGTTGTGAAGTGCCAGTTTCGTGAGAACTGTTTATATGGCATAGACAAATAGCATGTGATGTCTAGACTTTCACAAAAAAACAGTATACTGTAACACCGCTTTAACCACATCCTGCCCGTAGGCACATTTTGTTTCTTGTAAACCACGTGAGGTCTTATTTTAAGTAGGCCAGCCAACCTGGAAAAAGTGCTTGAAAACACATTGCTCGTTACAGGCTGTAATCAAATAATGAAGGGGTAAAAAAAAAATACATTTAAGGCCATTTTCAAGGGGTCAAAGGTGAATTCTGGAGAAAATGGGCAAAAGTCCAATTAGAAATATCCTGAAATGTTAAATGGATTGTCAAAACATAAACATTAAGACTGAGGAATGGATGCATTAATAGTGACTTTTCATACAGTTATTATGCTTTAAAAGGGGAAATCCGAAGTTAAAACAATAACAAATCGTTCTCTCGCCCCTGTTTCAGTAAAAAGCTGACGGATAAACGCTGGAGAAATGTAGCCACTCTCAAATTCATAGACAGAGCTATGGATGCAAGGACTGACCATCCATGATACATTTTACCAGGACCAGCTTTTGCCAGTTGATGTACCGTTAGAGAGAGAGAGCTGGCCAAAAGTTGGCTAATGTTAGCTATTCGGTTTGCCTCAATCACACTAGAACTGAATCAAACAATGAAACTATCGGCCAAACGATTGAAGAAAGATATTCTGACATTTTTTTCAGTGCAATGTGAGTTGTAATAGTCAGTATGTCAATGTAACGTTATTGATCTGTCAGTTTCCCTAGCTAATTCCTTACTTTTCACACTGACACAGTAATGAACAGCTCTAACATTACAGGCTTTACTGTCATGGTGCACAGTAGAGGTCTGTGCGGGACCGATTTCTTCAACCCAACTGCAGTCCCGTAATGTTATTTTAGGCGTATGTGACGCAGCTCACTTGCCAGCCATGGTCCAAGCAATTTTACGCCCTATAGGCAATATCAAATGCGCAAAAATAACTTAAGAAATAGGTTAAATTACTAGAGAGTCTCACATTGCCTTTATATTGTATTACTGGGCTATTTCAGCCAATATACTAGATGTAGTTTGAAGAGAGCAGAGTAGGAGAGACTTACACTTTCTCTTGAGCTATTTTTATAGTCTACCTTTTAGGAGTGGAAAGATTTTCAGAAGAAATATGGGTGATCAATATTTATGCCTATTTCTAGGCAATGTAGTAAAGTATAGCTTAATCATGGGCCTATTTAGGAAGTACATTTCCTTGGAAAGATAATAATGTATAAATATACACCAAGGTCATTCTTTGTCATGCCTCATTTTAGGAGGATCAGATTGTGACAGGGGTCTCAGCAGGGTCAGGCAGCCAGGGAAGACCAGTCTGTGACAGAGATGAATTGAATTTTTGCAGATACAACACTTTATTCCCTCTGTGCAGCAAACACTGGACAAGCCAGATGCTATTTTAAGGCAGTCTGACAAACATCCAAAGTTGATTTCCAAACTGTATCAAGGGTTGATATAGGCTTTTCCCAATGACACAAAACATGTCAAACAAAAATATGAGGAAGACCTGGTAGAAGCTATTGATGATAATGAATGGATACAGATATGTTTGAATGCCCAGTTATGTTCATATCATCTCAGACATAAATGACTGCAGTTGAAGACCATCCATAGAACATCCTATATGCCAGTGAAACTGAATATCATGTTCTCAGAAATGTCATTCCTCTGCTGGAGGTATAAAACACAAAAGGGGCTGAATTCTGACAAAGAGTATGTTCTTTTATCTCAGCATGTTTACAGATTCTACCTTCTCCCTGTTTTTGTTTGCTTGGAAATGTTGATACTGGAGACTTGTCTGAAGAAACGGTGTATCCAAGCATTTATAGCGACTAAGAAATGCATTGCCATTAATTGGAAGGTTGGTTATCCTCCCACAATGTCGTTATGTATCACTGGGGTAAGAGTATACTGGGCAACTTTCATAAGGCCTGGATGCCTTATATGGAATACAGTACGGCTAAAGGAGTCTGTATTGAAAACATGCCCACGTTATTTAGGCAACCCCTAGCTGCTGGGCTGCTCAGTCCTGGCTCTGGGGTTCTGCTGTCCTGTGGGTTGTCGCATATTGGATTGTGTAAAAATGCAGGAAATTATGTTCAGATGGCCTAAAAAATTATTGGGGAGGAGCCCCAGACCCCCCGCCAGGTTACCCCCCCCCCCCCACACTTCTAAAACTAAAGTAGCACCCCTGCATTTTACCCCTTAAAAATGACATTACAGTTTTAATATCTCTGGCCCAGAAAGTCAAATTGTTCTGAGAATCTTGGTTCAGTGGGGTCTCTCACAGTTTTCCCACAAGGTCTATGTCTTCTGAGAATGGTCCTTAGTGGAACTACATAACACAACTGCAGCTGAAAACATCAGCCTTTTCATAATTTCTGTATATTTGCATGTCTTAAAGGGGCAATTAGTTGCTACATCCATTTTTGGACTTAAATGAAATATATGACATGTACCCATTGATTCTTGAAGAGTATAACTTATAAATGCCTCATGAGCTTAGTTCAACTGTCTAACCACATCAGAACACAACATTTAAGCTTGTTTTACTCCAATGTTTGTAAACAAAGTAAATGTATTCAACCAATCTATAGCCTGAAAACATGGTTAAAACTATAATTTTTATATCATGGATGGTCAGTCCTCGCATCCATACATCTGTCTATAAATTTAAGAGTGATTACATTTCTCCAGCCCTATCCCTTAGCTTTTTATAGAAACAGTGTCGGGGGACACTATTTGTGTTATTGTTTCAACTGCAGATTGTCCCTTTAATATCAACAATTGAATAAAATTGTCAGTATTGTAATACATACAAAATCAAATGCCTATGCTAAGATCTCAATAGCAGTTTCACGGAGGATTCTATTCAAAATTCATCAAGGTATGATCATGAACATGACCAAAGTCATCGGATACTGTGGAATAAATACAATCAAGCTTTTAGTGTTTATGAGCAACAGTACAGACTATATATCCCTAAGTTACATTATCGATCTAGCTACTGCACTCGATTAATTTGGAATTCGCTACAAATCAAATCATTTTCTCATTGTTTTCTTTTAAGATATAGAAATACTACTACTAGGCACATTATAAAATATAAACCTGAAATAAAAATCGCTTTGATGATATATTCAGTGAAAATGATCTCAGTGTTTATGTTAACTTTGTCTACATGTGGTTCATTACATATGATATTAAAACGTTTATGTATGGCCGGTCATAATGACGATTTCACCGTAACGGAATTACACTGAGACTCTCCATTTTTTCACTTTAAAATGTATGCCAAACAAAACACATTGATTTTAAAGTGTAAACAAACGGTGCAACTCTTTGACTACTCAGACTACTTTGAAAAATGTAGACAAAACATTTAACTAAAAACACATTTACTGGAAGAACTGCAGATGAAAAAAAAATTATACGTCCACGTTTTCCAAAAACGAATTGAACTACAGCAAGTGAAGTGGATTTACACCCGGTAACAGAATTACATCATGGCTCCCTGATCTGTACTACAGAGAATTGCATAATTATGGATATGAATGTCATTCTCTTCATGGTGATGTATCCTGAAAACGTATACAATGGTAGAAATATGCAATATCATCCTTTGTATATACAGTATGAGTACAGTAGAGTACAGAACAATACAGTACATTATACTGTACTCTCCCAAACTCTACTCTAGTGGTTTTCAACTGGTGTGCCTTGAGGATCTCTCAGGTGTGCGGTGAAACCTTTCCTAATCTTGATAATATTTTGTAACACTCACGTATAAACATGCTGTAAGGACTGTCGCTCTCCTCATCCTCAGACGAGGAGAGGAGAGAAGGATCATCAGACCAAAATGCAGCTTCAGGGAAATAAGCCATCTTTTATTTTATAACAGGGAAATAAACTGATGATGATGGCGACACGAAAACAAACACTTTAACAAACTTACAAAATAACAAAACGACGTAGAACGAAACCTGAACATAAACTCACATACTAAAACGTAAACTCACGGACAGGAACGTTACATCAAAACACACGAACAGCCAAACAGTCCCGAATGTGAAAATACATCGACAACACGAAGACATCACAGGAGACAACCACCCACAAACAAACACTGTGAACAGCCTACCTAAATATGACTCTCAATTAGAGGAACGCCAAACACCTGCCTCCAATTGAGAGCCATACCAGGCAACCCTAAACCAACATAGAAACAGATAACATAGAATGCCCACCCAAACTCACGTCCTGACCAACTAACACACAAAACTAAACAGAAAACAGGTCAGGAACGTGACACATGCCCTGTGGAATGCAAATTGCATTTTGACCGGGAGCAGCTGTGCCGCTCAGATAATACATTGAATAGCAAGCACATGGTTACATATCGTTGTTTCAATTTGAGGGGTGAGCATCACGAGCAAAGACATTTGTATAATTTTACTTCACCTGTGAGAACCGTTAGCACAGGCAAGTTTGATTAGGTTTAGCTGTACCACACGCTCTGCCCGATAAACAAAACGGAGCATTGCTTTGTGTCTGCGGTTGCACATTTACAATGCAGAAAACCCCTAGTCTCCAGCTCAAACCTTTCAAAACAAATGACCTATTTTACCAGAGTTACACTTTCTCTCCGAGCGGATTTGCTTGACGCTCTTAAAGGTGTACACGCAAATTAATCATAATGATTAAGGAACTATGTTTGCACAAACTATCACAAACTATGTTTGCGTACTCCTCTGCTCTACTCTAAACTACTCTACTCATAGTTCAAATAAACCCTATTTAATCTTTAGAAAACGTTTGTCACAGAATTTAAATGATTCAGATGAGAGGATAAGATGAGATGGAGGCCATTATCACAAAATAAATTACTACTCTACTCTACTCTACTCTACTCTACTCTACTCTACTCTACTCTACTCTACTCTACTCTACTCTACACTACTCTACTCTACTCTACACTACTCTACTCTACTCTACTCTACTCTACTCTACACTACTATTCTTTAATGTAATGTTCTCATTCAGAGGGGTTGGGTTAAATGCAGAAGACACATTTCAGTTGAATGCATTCAGTTGTACAACTGACTAGGTATCGCCCTTTCCTTTTCTGTACTGTGCTGTCCAAACTCTACTGTGCTTCACTGCACTGTGCTGGCCAAACTCTACTGTGCTTCACTGCACTGTGCTGGCCAAACTCTACTGTGCTGTTCACTTGCACTGTGCTGGCCAAACCCTATTGTGCTTTTACATTTTTTACATTTTAGTCATTTAGCAGACGCTCTTATCCAGAGCGACTTACAGTAGAGTGCATACATTTGATTACATTTTACATACTGAGACAAGGATATCCCTACCGCGCCAAACCTCCCTAACCCGGACGACGCTATGCCCAATTGTGCGTCGCCCCACGGACGCCCCACGGACGTGCTTCACTGCACTGTGCTGGCCAAACTCTACTGTGCTTCACTGCACTGTGCTGTCCAAACTCTACTGTGCTTCCCTGTACTGTGCTGTCCAAACTCTACTGTGCATCACTGCACTGTGCTGGCCAAACTCTACTGTGCTTCACTGCACTGTGCTGTCCAAACTCGTGAATCATAGACGTCTATGATTGATCTGGACCTGACCAAAAATCTACATCTGTGGACATTGAAATCAATGCCGGTCCGGACCGGCCCAAAAAATGATGTCTGTGGACATCGCAATCAAGGCCAGGGTGGACTGACCAAATTTCAACTACTTTTCAACGTCGGTGCTCACGGGGTGCAGATGCTAGTTACAGTAAATGGAAAGAGAGGGGGGTCATGGGTAGGTGGCAGTAAGAGCCAGGAGAGGTGACATTACTGGAAGAGAGAGCAGAGAGAGAAGAGGCAGAGAGAGAGAGAAGAGAGAGAGAGAGAGAGAGAGAGGAGAGAGAGAGAGAGAGAGAGAGAGATAGATAGATAGATAGAGAGAGATATATATATAGAGAGAGAGAGAGAGAGAGAGAGAGAGAGAGAGAGAGAGAGAGAGAGAGAGAGAGAGAGAGAGAGAAGAGAGGGACGAGAAGAGGAGAGAGAGAAGAGAGAGAGAGAGAGAAGAGACGAGAGAAGGAGGAGAAGGAGAGAGAGAGAGGGGGAGAGGTTCTCCAGACTGTTTTCAAACTCTCATTTTGACCACCAGAAAAACAGTTATGATCTGAACATTACAGTATGCCAGTGGAAGGGAGGACAGTAGCAGGAGACACTATGATCTGAACATAACAGTATGCCAGTGGAAGGGAGGACAGTAGCAGGTGACCCAACTGTGATTTGTGACTACTATGATTTCCCATTGTAGCCAATTCATTTGCAGTAATTCTGTTATCGAGTTTTTGGTAATTCTGTTACCAATTTGGAAACAGAATAACGAGATTTAATCACTTAATAATTCATAAACCAAAATGTATGTCAGTGAAAACCCTAGAACTATTTGAAAGGTGTATCATTACTTGTTAGATCTGTCAACTTTCATTATACTCCCTCCTTCATGAGGGAGAGAAATTAGGAAATATCTTAAAGACGTGGGTTCGTGATAATTTTTTTATTTTTTTATTTAAACTTTATTTAACTAGGCAAGTCAGTTAAGAACAAATTCTTATTTTCAATGACGGCATAGGAACAGTGGGTTAACTGCCTTGTTCAGGGGCAGAACAACAGATGTTTGCCTTGTCAGCTCAGGGATTTGCAACCTTATGGTTAGTAGTCCAACGCTCTAACCACTAGGCTACCTGATATTAAATTATATTTTATATTAACACTCTGAAATTGTGAATTTTTTTGTGTATGAACTGATTGAAAAAAATCATGGAATTTCAGCCTGTTCAGGTGGGATGGAGTTTTTGTCCCAGATCATGACACCACAATCTGATCTGATTATTCTGACCAATGACCAGTCATCTTTTATTTGCATATGTATCCTACTTTAAAGAGGTAAGTAGAGTAAGCTCTAGAGCAGAGATGGACAACTGTTGGCTCATTGGCTGCGGCCCCCCTTTTGTAGGCCTACGGACCAATAATACAAAATAAATACACACACATATATATATATTTATACACATTACCAGTCAAAAGTTTGTTTATTTTGACTATTATCTACATTGTAGAATAATAGTGAAGACATCAAAACTAAGAACACTTATGGAATCATGTTGTAACCAAAAAAGTGTCAAACAAATCAAAATATATTTTATATTTGAGATTCTTCAAAGTAGCCACCCTTTTCCTTGATGACAGCTTTGCACACTGTTGGCATTCTCTCAACCAGCTTCATGAGGTAGTCACCAGGAATGCATTTAAATTAATAGGTGTGCCTTGTTAAAAGTTAATTTGTGGAATTTCTTACCGTCTTAATGCATTTGAGCCAATCAGTTGTGTTGTTACAAGGTAGGGGTGGTATACAGAAGATAACCCTATTTGGTAAATTATCAAGTCCATATTATGGCAAGGACAGCTCAAATAAGCAATGAGAAACGACAGTCCATCATTACTTTAAGACATGAAGGTCACAACAACAATGAATCGCTATGATGAAACTGGCTCTCATGAGGACCGCCACAGGAAAAGAAGACCCAGAGTTACCTCTGCTGCAGAGGATAAGTTCATTAGAGTTACCAGCCTTAGAAATTGCAGCCCAAATAAATGCTTCACAGAGTTGAAGTAACATTCACATCTCAACATCAACTGTTCAGAGGAGACTGTGTGAATTTGGCCTTCATGGTCCAATTGCTGCAAAGAAACCACTACTAAAGGACACCAATAAGAAGAAGAAACTTGCTTGGGCCAAGAAACACGAGCAATGGACATTAGACCAGTGGAAATCTGTCCTTTGGTCTGATGAGTCCAATTTTGAGATTTTTGGTTCCAACCTCCGTGTCTTTGTGAGATGCAGAGAAGGTGAACAGATGATCTCAGCATGTGTGGTTCCCACCGTGAAGCAAGGAGGAGGAGGTGTGATGGTGATTTGCTGGTGACACTGTCAGTGATTTATTTAGAATTCAAGGCACACTTAACCAGCATGGCTACCACAGCATTCTGCAGGGATACGCCATCCTATCTGGTTTGTGTTTAGTGGGACTATCATCTGTTTTTCAACAGGACAATGACCCAAAACACACTTCCAGGCTGTGTAAGGGCTATTTGACGAGGAAGGAGAGTGATGGAGTGCAGCATCAGATGACCTGGCCTCCATAATCATCCGACCTCAACCCAATTGAGATGGCTTGGGATGAGTTGGACCGCAGAGTGAAGGAAAAGCAGCCAACAAGTGCTAAGCATATGTGGAACTCCTTCAAGACTGTTGGAAAAGCATTCCTCATGAAGCTGGTTGAATTACCCACTGAGGGGGAGGCCCATTGATCATCAGTTACCATATTAAAAACTGCAAACATTTGCCTCCACCCTATGGCAAAATGTGTAGAATTGCATGAAATTAGTTATACAATTTCTATATCTTCTCTCTGCCCGATGCCAAAATGTGTAGAATTGCAGCAATCTTGCTTAAAAACTGGAACATTTTCTCTACGCCCCATGGCAAAATGTGCAGAATTGGAGGAAATTAACTATTTATTTTTTAAATCCCCTCTTCGCTGTTGTAACCTGCGTTGTTTGAAGGAGACCAAGGCGCAGCGTAATTTGTGGTCATCATATTTATTTAAATGAGAACCAGCAACAAAATAACAAAGTGAAACCAAAACGAACGTACCGTTCTGTAGGCTACAAGAGCTGTACAAAAACAACATCCCACAAAACTAAGGTGGCAAAACAGGCTGCCTAAATATGATTCCCAATCAGAGACAACGATAGACAGCTGTCCCTGATTGAGAACCATACCCGGCCAAAACATAGAAATAAAGAACATAGAGTTTCCCACCCGAGTCACACCCTGACCAACCAAACATAGAGAATAAAAATATCTCTACGGTCAGGGCCTGACAGCTGTCACGAGGAGGGACGCTAAAATGTTTTGCGCGCCGGTATGGATGTGGGTATCGCCACCTCGGCCCCTCATGATGAGTTCCGTTTTTTTGTGGCCCCCAACCCCATCAAAGTTGCCAATCCCTGCTCTAGAGCCTACACCAGGGTTCCCCAACCGGCGGCCCCTGGGCTGAATTTGGCCCACGGGTGGTTTTATTTGGCCACCATGTTTTCTGAGCAAAAAATACACCAGGAAATAATTTGCAAGTGATTTTTATTTAGGAAATCTGTTCCCAAGTATTCCCACTCATAATAGAGAGACGTAGTGCATTCGGAAAGTTTTCAGACCACTTGACTTTTTCCACATTTTGTTACTTTACAGCCTTATTCTAAAATGGATGAAATTATTCCCCCCCCTCATCAATCCACACACAAAAACCCATAATGACAAAGCAAAAACTTTATTTAAAAAAAAAAGTTATTCAAAATGAAAATCTGAAATATCACATTTACATAAGTATTCAGACCTATTACTCAGTACTTTGTTGAAGCACCTTTGGCAGCGTTTACAGCACTGAGTCTTCTTGTGTATGACGCTACAAGCTTGGCACACCTGTATTTGGGGAGTTTCTCCCATTCTTCTCTGCAGATTCTCTCAAGCTCTGTCAGGTTGGATGGGGAGTGTCGCTGCACAGCTATTTTCAGGTCTCTCCAGAGATGTTCGATCAGGTTCAAGATCGGGCTCAAGGACATTCAAACACTTGTCCCGAAGCCACTCCTGCGTTGTCTTGGCTGTGTGCTTAGGGTCGTTGTCCTGTTGGAAGGTGAACCTTCGCCCCAGTCTGAGGTCCTGAGCACTCTGGAGCAAGCTTTCATCAAGGATCTCTCTGTACTTTGCTCCATTCATCTTTCCCTCGATCCTGACTAGTCTCCCAGTCCCTGCTGCTGAAAAACATCCCCACAGTATCATGCTGCCACCACCATGCTTCACCGTAGGAATGGTGCCACGTTTCCTCCAGACGTGAAACATGGCATTCAGATCAATCTTGGTTTCATCAGATCAGAGAATCTTGTTGCTCTTGGTCTGAGAGTCTTTAGCTGTCTTTTGGCAAACTCCAAACGGGCTGTCATTTGCCTTTTACTGAGGAGTGGCTTCCGTCTGGCCACTCTACGATAAAGGCCTGATTGGTGGAGTGCTGCAGAGATGGTTGTCCTTCTGGAAGATTCTCCCATCTCCACAGAGGAACTCTGGAGCTCTGTCAGAGTGACCACCGGGTTCTTAGTCACCTCCCTGCCAGAGGCCCTTCTCCCCCGATTGCTAAGTTTGGCCGGGCGGGCAGCTCTAGGAAGAGTCTTGGTGGTTCCAAACTTCTTCCATTTAAGAGTGATAGAGGTCACTGTTTCCTTGGGGACCTTCAATGCTGCAGACAGTTTTTGGTGTCCTTCCCCAGTTATGTGCCTCGACACAATCCTGTCTCAGAGTTCTACAGACAATTCTTCGACCTCAAAGCTTGGTTTTTTTCTCTGACATTTACTGTCAACTATTTGACCTTATATAGACAGGAGTTTGCCTTTCCAAATCATGTCCAATCAATTTTTTATTGAACCTTTATTTAACTAAGCAAGTCCGTTAAGAACAAATTCAGAGGGTGAATGGGCACACCGCCTTTGGGCGGCTATGGTAGTAGGTGCCAGGCACACCGGTTTGAGTCAAGAACTGCAACGCTGCTGTGTTTTTCACGCTCAACAGTTTCCCGCGTGTATCAAGAATGGTCCACCATCCAAAGAACATCCAGCCAACTTAAACACAACTGTGGGAAGCATTGGAGTCAACATGGGCCAGCATCCCTGTGGAATGCTTTCGGCAGCTTGTAGACTCCATGCCCTGATGAATTGAGGTTGTTCTGAGGGTAAAAGGGGGGTGAAACTTAATATGAGGAAGGTGTTCCTAATGTTTGGTATAGTCAGTGTATGCATAACAGGCCTACACTTAACAAAAATGTTTCAAAAGGGTTCTTCAGCTGCCCCCATAGGAGAGCCCTTTTTGGTACCATGTAGAACCCTCTATAGAAAGGGTTCTACATGATACCCAAAAGGGTTCTACCTGCAACCAAAAAGGGTTCTTCAATGGGGACAGCCCAAGAACCCGTTAAGGTTCTAGATAGCACCGTTTTTTCTAAGAGTGTATGGGCAGGATGTGGTTTTAAGACATTTTTGGGGGTATAAACCTAGCCTAAGGATAAGAAGTCACATGGTTTGCAATAAACAAAATGTGGGCAGGATGTGTTAAAGAAAAAAATCATATTTAAAGGTAGAGTTGGCAATGCAAGATGTAAACAGCAACATCGGGCCGATTTCTGTAACAGTTAAGAGCGTTGAAGCCCAAGGTTAAACTTCTCCACTGTTTTGGTCCTACAGCTACCACGTGGTAGCAGCGTGTACCACCCTGTGCGCAGTCCCGCGCAGATACATCCGTGGTCCTGCATTACGCTCATCTGAATATCTGCGATGCTGCTCGTGGCGACGTCATATCGCTGAGTCTCAGTGTAAGTTATACAACATTTTAATAGGTTTCTCGGTGTTACTCTGTTTGACGTTGAACATTATCCCCTATCAGGATAGAGGATAGAGAATAGAGATTTTACCTTTGTGAACATCTATCAGTGAATTGTTAATCTTTCTGCTGAATCAATGTGTTTACTTGATAGCTACCTACACAAATAGCTAGCTAGAACAGTGTTAATAAGATTWTTTTTTTTAAATCATTAAAGAGATTTAAAAGCAATACAAATAAAAGTTCTCCAGTAGGCATCTACAGAGGGAGCTAAGAGCTGTGTTGTCAGTCATTTACCAGTGTATGCTTTGATGTCATATTATTGCACATCGGACCTGGGCGGAAAATAGTGGTATTTTGCAGTTTATTCTATTTTTATTTTTTTTACATAGTTGAGGTAGTTTCATGTGAAGGATAAACTAAAGGCATTTTTTTCCCTTTGATATTCAAATACAGAAGTTTTTTTTTTTTTACATATTTTGAATACTTCTCAGAAAAACAAATACGTTTTTTTAAATATATGCAAATTGCCACCACTTTATATATAATAACACCTTGTAAAAAATAATTTATAATAGGTTAGTAAATAGTTTATTCATAATTTATTAGTTATTACTCCCACATTTGTAAATGTTAGTAAGCTAGTTTTTCACACATTTATAAACAACTTTTAAAGCTGAGATCCGCGGTAGTGGGAAACAGCACCATGGCTGCCCCACCACGGTCTCTATTGTTTTTGTTGTTGAGCTCAGGAATGTCACGCAGTATGATTTTTTAAATTATCAGTAGATAGTATTGTGCTCATCTATCTTGCGTACAATGACGTCTGAGGGGGGAAAAAACGGTGTTAATTGTTTTCAGTAACTTCTTTGTTGTTGTAATATTGCACTTTCTTCAAGCACTTTTTGATTGCAAATTGTTTTGAATGTCTATGATATCATATGGTGCTTGAAGAAATATTGCTCGTAACAGGCTGTCTGTCTGTCATCCGTGTCACGCCCTGACCTTAGAGAGCCTTTTTATGTCTCTATTTGGTTTGGTCAGGGTGTGATTTGGGGTGGGCATTCTATGTTTTTGTTTTCTATGATTTTGTATTTCTATGTTTTGGCCGGGTATGGTTCTCAATCAGGGACAGCTGTCTATCAATGTCTCCGATTGGGAACCATATTTAGGTAGCCCGTTTCCCTCTTTTCAAGGTGTGAGAAATTTAACTTTGTTTGTGTCACATAGCCCTTAAGCTTCACGGTTGTTTTGTATTGTTTATTGTTTTTGTCGGCGTCATCCTAATAAAAAAGGAATATGTACGCTCACCACGCTGCACCTTGGTCTACTTCTTACGACGGCCGTGACAATCCGTGCTAAATCAAACATTGATGGGGTGATACACATTTAATCATACATGTTTATTCTGTGTATTTGTATGTCATAATGAACAACAAATCTTCAATAAATTGATTTGACTTTGCCATTTTACAAGTACATGTATTTAAGTATACTCATATATTTAGTGAATATGGCCGAAATCTATCATTACCTAAAAAATGTTAACATTGACTGCATTTACACTTGTCCCCCTAGTAACTCTGCCCCACAATGTCAGATCCTCACAGGGTAAAGTGCTTATTATTCAGAAGTGTCCTTCTGAATAGTTAGAGGGGACATACATTGTCTGAGAAATGTATTTTCATGTTGTCAAAATCTTTGACTATCCTATTTGGGTGCTTGTACATTTTGCCCCTTTCAATTCTAGTTTCTGTGGCTTGAAGCATGCCTACATCATAGGGAGAACATTTTTGTTTTTGCTTCCTTAGAGGGAAGTCAGTGACACCATAGAGAGAAGAGAGAAGGAGATGGATGCCCATTGACCATGGCTTCCCATCCAGAGGGAATAAAAAGTAAGTTCATCCTACAACTGCTTGAAGTGAATAAGAACAATAATGCAGGTTCCATAGATGTTTCATTGTAATGCTCATTACATTATTATTGTTTGTTGACAGTGAATCACTGCCCAGAGGCTTCCAAACTCAACCCAGGTAAATGTGACTGTCAGCCGTCACTTGATTCATGTAATCTTCATCCCTAACAAATGTACAGCAGTTTCTCAAGTCTTTTGTCAGGCTAATGCAATGCTGTATGGTGCAATGATGTATAAACATATGCTCCCGAGTGGCGCAGTGGTCTAAGGCACTGCATACCAGTGTTAGCGGTGTCGATTCCAGGCTGTATCACAACCGTCTGGGATTGGGAGTCCCATAGGGCGGTGCACAATTGGCTCAGCGTCGTTAGGGTTTTGGCCAGGGTTTTAACTGACTTACCTAGTTAAATAAAGGTTCAATTTTAAAAAGTATAAATTAAAAAACATTCAAACGATTCTAGCTAGCTAGGCAAATGCACCCTACTGCTGCCACACAAGCAGAGCCTACAATGGATGGGAAATCAACCTAATCCACACATACGTACTTGTCAGTTACACTCTTATTTTATATCAGTCAAATATGAAATTAATGGTGGCCAATATGTAATGAAAGAGAGGTGTTATGAAGCTGTGTTTTTGTGCTGTAATGCATGAAGCAGGCTGCTATTTACATTGACTACATATCCTTAACACATTAATTATCAATCAATCAATCAATCAAGTTTATTTTATATAGCCCTTCGTACATCAGCTAATATCTCGAAGTGCTGTACAGAAACCCAGCCTAAAACCCCAAACAGCAAGCAATGCAGGTGTAGAAGCACGGAGAACATTTACACATCTATACTGCCCTACCAGGCAAAAAAAGGCAGTAACTAACTCATTTTCGACCAAATGAGCAATGTCATTTTTGCTACATTAAATACATGCTTAAATTAAGTGGACAAGTATGCTGCCTCTACTGCATTGTGTTTTGGAGAAAACGGGGGTCATGTAGCAGTAACTGCATAAAGTTACTGTGTAACCAAGGTAAATAAAATACTTTTTTTTCTTCAGTTCCACGCAATGAGTAGTTACTGCCTTTTTGCTTGGTAGGGCATCTATAAGCGTCTCATGAACGTGTTATAACAGGTCCCAACCGCATTATTACAGGTTAATGAAATATATCCATAGCATATCTATAGCGCATTCATGTCATGCTATGCAAGCGCTGATTTAGGTATCTTAACACTGTAAATGCATTATTGCAATGACAGCGTAGTGTCATCAATGACAGCGTAGTGTCATCAATGACATCGTAGTGTCATCAATGACATCGTAGTGTCATCAATGACAGCGTAGTGTCATCAATGACAGCGGTAGTGTCCATCATGTGACCATCGTAGTGTCCATCATGACATCAAGTAGTGTCATCAATGACATCGTAGTGTCAATCAATGACATCGTAGTGGTCATCATGACATCGGTAGTGTCATCATTGACCATCGTAGATTCATCATTGACATCGTAGTGTCATCAATTACATCGTAGTGTCATCAATGACAGCGTAGTGTCATCAATGACAGGCGTTTGTCATCAATGACAGCGTAGTGTCATCAAATGACAGAGTAGTGTCATCAATGAAATCATAGTGTCATCATTGACAGCGTAGTGTCATCAATGACAGCGTAGTGTCATCAATGACAGAGTAGTGTCATCAATGACAGCGTAGTGTCATCAATGACAGCGTAGTGTCAATCAAATGACAGGCGTAGTTCATCAATGACATGTAGTGTCATCATTGACATCGTAGTGTCATAATGACATCGTAGTGTCATCAATGACATCGTAGTGGTCATCAATGACATCGTAGTGTCATAATGACAGCGTAGTGTCATCATTGACATCGTAGTGTCATCAATGACATCATAGTGTCATCAATGACATCGTAGTGTCATCATGACATCGTAGTGTCATCAATTGACAGCGTAGTGTCATCAATGACAGCGTAGTGTCATCAATGACATCGTAGTGTCATCAATGACATCGTAGTGTCATCAATGACATCGTAGTGTCATCAATGACAGCGTAGTGTCATCAATGACATCGTAGTGTCATCAATGACAGCGTAGTGTCATTATTGACAGCGTAGTGTCATCAATGACATCGTAGTGTCATCAATGACATCGTAGTGTCATCAATGACATCGTAGTGTCATCAAATGACATCGTAGTGTCATCGATGACATCGTAGTGTCATCGATGACATCGTAGTGTCATCGATGACAGTCGTGTGTCATCGATGACAGCGTAGTGTCATCGTGATCGTAGTGTCATCGATGACATCGTAGTGTCATCAATGACAGGGTAGTGTCATCAATGACATCGTAGTGTCATCATTGACATCGTAGTGTGTCAATTGACACGTAGTGTCATCAATGACATCGTAGTGTCATCATTGACATCGTAGTGTCATCAATGACATCGTAGTGTCATCAATGACATCGTAGTGTCATCAATGACATCGTAGTGTCATCAATGACATCGTAGTGTCATCAATGACAGCGTAGTGTCATCATTGACTCGTAGTGTCATCAATGACATCGTAGTGTCATCAATGACATCGTAGTGTCATCATTGACATCGAAGATTCATCATTGACATCGTAGTGTCATCAATGACATCGTAGTGTCATCAATGACAGCGTAGTGTCATCAATGACAGCGTAGTGTCATCAATGACATCGTAGTGTCATCATGACATCGTAGTGTCATCATTGACAGCGTAGTGTCATCAATGACAGCGTAGTGTCATCAATGACAGAGTTAGTGTCATCAATGACAGCGTAGTGTCATCAATTGACAGAGTAGTGTCATCAATGACAGCGTAGTGTCATCAATGACAGCGTAGTGTCATCAATGAATCGTGTGTCATCAATGACAGCGTAGTGTCATCAATGACAAGTAGTGTCATCAATGACATCGTAGTGTCATCATTGACATCGTAGTGTCATCAATGACATCGTAGTGTCATCAATGACATCGTAGTGTCATCAATGACATCGTAGTGTCATCAATGACAGCGTAGTGTCATTATTGACAGCGTAGTGTCATCAATGACATCGTAGTGTCATAATGACATCGTAGTGTCATCAATGACATCGTAGTGTCATCAATGACATCGTAGTGTCATCAATGACATCGTAGTGTCATCAATGACATCGTAGTGTCATCAATGACATCGTAGTGTCATCATGACATCGTAGTGTCATCAATGACATCGTAGTGTCATCAATGACATCGTAGTGTCATCAATGACATCGTAGTGTCATCAATGACAGCGTAGTGTCATCATTGACATCGTAGTGTCATCAATGACATCGTAGTGTCATCAATGACAGCGTAGTGTCATCATTGACATCGTAGTGTCATCATTGACATCGTAGTGTCATCAATGACATCGTAGTGTCATCAATGACATCGTAGGTGTCATCAATGACATCGTAGTGTCATCAATGACATCGTAGTGTCATCAATGACAGCGTAGTGTCATCTTGACATCGTAGTGTCATCAATGACATCGTAGTGTCATCAATGACATCGTAGTGTCATCATTGACATCGAAGACATCATCATTGACATGTAGTGTCATCAAAATGACATCGTAAGTGTCTCAATGAAGCGTAGTGTCATCAATGACAGCGTAGTGTCATCAATGACAGAGTAGTGTCATCAATGACATCGTAGTGTCATCATTGACAGCGTAGTGTCATCAATGACAGCGTAGTGTCATCATGACAGAGTAGTGTCATCAATGACAGCGTAGTGTCATCATTGACAGAGTAGTGTCATCAATGACAGCGTAGTGTCATCAATGACAGCGTAGTGTCATCAATGACATCGTAGTGTCATCAATGACAGCGTAGTGTCATCAATGACAGATAGTGTCATATGACATCGTAGTGTCATCATTGCCATCGTAGTGTCATCAATGACATCGTAGTGTCATCAATGACATGTAGTGTCATCAATGACATCGTAGTGTCATCAATGACAGCGTAGTGTCATCATTGACATCGTAGTGTCATCAATGACATCGTAGTGTCATCAATGACAATCGTAGTGTCATCAATGACAGAGTAGTGTCATCAATGACAGCGTAGTGTCACATCACTGACATCGTAGTGTCATCATGACATGTAGTGTCATCAATGACAGAGTAGTTTTCATCATGACAGCGTAGTGTCATCATGACATCATAGTGTCATCAATTAGACATCGTAGTGTCATCAATGACATCGTAGTGTCATCATGACATCGTAGTGTCACTTCAATGAAGTCGTAGTGTCATCAATGACATCGTAGTGTCATCATTGACAGCGTATTGTGGTCATCAATGACAGCGTAGTGTCATCATTATGGCTTATTATGGCCATACCAGTGTTAGTGAATATGCCAAAAGGCCAAACCAAATATTGAAATTGTGCTGATATATATCCTGTACCAGCCCCATTTCCCCCACCTGCTGGTATAGGCCCGTGACTTACCTTCTGCTTCTGAAAAAACAGCCATAATGACGACACCGCTGTCATTGTAATGATGCCTCGATTAAGATACCTAAATCAGCGCTTACATAGCATGACATGAATGCGCTATAGATATGCTATGGATGTATTTCATTAACCTGTAATAATGCGGTTTGGACCTGTTATAACACGTTCATGAGACGCTTATAGATGTGTCGTAAATGCATCACGGATATGTAGTTAAAGTAAATCACTACTGAATATACAGTACTTGGCAAAAACAAATGTAGATATTAACATCTATATCTTCTGTATCTTCTATATCTTCCAAAATGTTTTAAACAATGGGGGAGGAGTACAAATATGGTGGCGCAGGGCTTCAAAACAGTGCCCTCTGTCAGTCATCTAGTGTTTATATACATCAATGACAACTTCACTGAGTTTCCCTGTTCTTATTTTAGGTCCTCTGAAGACGTTACTCCACAAACTTGGTCTGGAAAAACAATATCCTAATAAACTGACTCTTCGATCTTTGCTTGAGATCAACAAGGACAGTATATCTGATGACGCTGTTGACTCACTCAAAGCAGTACCACGGTACTTTCTGAAGAAGCTATTGATTGTCAATGCAAAATGTAGGAGTTGCACATGTTTACCTGAGGATGAAAGTAGCATTGAGCTTGATAGTGATCAGAATACAGAGGATAATGAGGTAAATCTTCTAGATCTCATCACTGCACTCTTCCTCTGTGCTGACAGTTTCCTGCAGCAGGAAATGGCACTCAAGATGTCCATGTGCCAGTTTGCTGTGCCACTCCTGCTACCCCCGGGCACTGGCAGTCAGAGCACCCTCATGTTGTGGGCCTTGAGGGCTATCCTTAAAGAGTGGCGTCCACATGCTCTATCAGAGTCAAAAGGGTTTGAGGAAGGTAATATTGTGCTTTTGCAAATGCCTTTAATCTCCTTTGTGAGGCTTCAAGCCTGTAGTATGTCAAAATCGCGGCTTTTGAATCATGTCCTCAGCAATGATCAACAGAATCACAACATCTTCGCTCACAAAGACATGGATGGAGGGGCAGCTCCAAGGACGATCTCAGGTGGCTTGGTAGAGGCTTGCTGGTATCTTCCATGTGGAAACAGAAATGGGGATAACTTTCCGGAACCACTAACCGTTGCTAACTTGAGAGGAGACGTTTGTGCTTCACAAGCACAATTTAGTTTTCTAACCCAAGTTTCAACAGCCATCTTCATCTTCCTTGACAGCGTTGATGAAGATGAACGGAAGTTGTTGCTCTCTCTTGGGGACATGGGATCCAAGCTGTTCTTTGTGGTCAATTCCAAAGAAGAGGTGAGCCATAATGTCAGGACATCAGTAAAAGAGATAATGGATGCATTCAAACTAAAGTCAAACAAATTACTGATGCAGAGACCAAATGTCAACCGTGCAAGATTCTCACGTCAGATCACCAAAGCCATGAAAGATATTTTGAAGGAATCTACTTCAAAAATAAGCATAGAAAGTATGTCAAATGAAGCTATCGAGCTGGGGCCATTTGTTGATGAATGTAAGACTGAGGCCTCAAAATCAGCAGCTGAGGAGATTCTGAAAGGCATTGGAGACCAGAGCATAGTGGATTACAAGAGGAACCAGCTGCCATTGCAAGGTGAACACTGGAAACAATTAGCTAAGATAGAGAAAGAGGAGTGCAGGTTGAAAGACTCAGGGGAAAACAGACTGGAAGAGTACAGAGCCAAACTCCAGGAGGATAAACTGAAGATTAGAAGAGAGCAGAACAAGTACAAGACTACCACAGCTATGGCAAGCTTTCTAGGATTCCTGGCGACAACCGATAAAGAGGAAAAGGCCCTATTTCTTAAATGGTTACAGCTCAAGCTGGATATGCGGTCACGGAAAGACTTGTCATCTCTGCGCCACAGATTCAAAGAACAGTCTTTGGTGAAGCAAGATAATAAATGTTTGGAAGAGCTAGATCAATGTATTTTGGACTCGTCTCTGGGAATCGAACATTTCATGAGAGAGATGGGACAAATCTATGAGGCATCCAGGCTTGGAAATCCCCAAGCATCATCAGAACATTGCCCTCTACCTGCCCTGGCAGCTGAGCTGCTGTTGGATGGCTATCCATTTGAGCTTTTAGATGGAGATGCCTCCAACATCCCAGAGAAGTGGGTGACTGATGTCCTGATGGAGCTTCACAGAAAGGTAGGAGAGAAAAGTAAGCTGCTTGTACTGACTGTATTGGGGGTACAGAGTACAGGGAAATCAACACTGCTCAACACCATGTTTGGTGTGCAATTCCCCGTCAGCAGTGGCAGATGCACAAGGGGAGCATTCATGCTTTTCCTCAGGGTTGGAGAGGACATGAGGAAAGACCTGCGTTGTGACTTCATCCTTCTAATCGACACAGAGGGTCTCAAGTCACCATCTCTAGCACAGCTGGATGAAAGCTGTGAACACGACAATGAGTTGGCAACTCTAGTGATCGGTCTTAGTGATATCACAATCATCAACATTGCCATGGAGAACTCAACAGAGATGAATGACGTTCTGCAGATAGCTGTTCATGCCTTCTTAAGGATGAAAGAAGTTGGCAAAATGCCAGTTTGTCATTTTGTGCACCAAAATGTGGCAGGAGTGTCTGCACACAACAAGAATGTGACGGACAGAAAATATATTCTGGACCGACTCAATGAGATGACACAGATTGCAGCTGAGATGGAGAAGCGGCCCTCTGTGAATAGATTCACTGATGTATTGGATTATGACGCAGACAAAAACAACTGGTATATTCCTGGGCTGTGGCACGGCACACCACCAATGGCACCTGTCAATACAGGTTACAGTGAAGCTGTTTTGGACCTCAAGAAGAACCTTCTAGAAGTTCTTAAAACATGCAGATATGAGGAACCTTCACAGATCCCAGAATTCATTGAATGGATGAAGAGTTGTTTGTGGAAAGCTGTGAAATATGAGAACTTAATTTTCAGCTTCAGAAATACTCTTGTTGCTCAAGCATATGACAACCTCTGGAAAGAAATGACTCAATGGGAGTGGGACAGCCGAAAGAAAATCTACACATGGCAAACGAAGGCAGACCTACAAATCTCAAACCTTGAGGTAAACAGCTTTGAAAACCAGGCAGAAATCCAAGACTTGCAGAAATTGGCGGAAACTTTCAAATCTGAGGCATTGAAAATGGTGGCAACTCTGGAGAAAGAGATGACAGACAAACTAGACGCATACTACAAAAGGAAAGACAGAAATGTATCCCTGATAGAAAAGAACAAAATAGATTTCTTTCATCATATCCGGGATGTTCACAGAGATATCTTAAACACAGAGAATAATAAACTTGACATGGCCGTAAAGCTTAAGATCAGCACAATCGAGGCCGATGATATTCATAGAAAACAGAAAGTCAGGATTGAACAGAAGGTATTGCAGCTCCTTCAAAACTCCAGTGACAGCAAAACCCCACTCTCAGACGAGCAGCTGGAAGATGAGTTTGGGAAGATGTGGAGCCGAGAAGTAGTGAAGATTTCAGGGTTGGAAGAGCACGACATTCCTTCTTCTGTTTTCAAGCAGTTAACAGGAGATTTCTCTAATCGCAATGTGAATGAGGAGTTTCAAAATGTAGAGACTCTGACAGCCTACGGCAAGGAGCCTTTCAAGGCCAGGGACAGACACATTTGTACTATGACCAAATTCAAACTGAAAATGATGATGTTTGGGAAGAAAAAAAAAGCGAAAGAAAGTTTGCAGAGATTTTCAAAGAGCGTTATTGATACCTGCAGAAGGATTATCCTAGATTCCACAAAATCCCAAACAGATTACCATGACTCTCTTACAAAATAAGTTCTTGAGAAGATAAACGAATCTCTGAAAGAAAACTACAAGGACCTAAAAACAAATACAAAATTTGAGGTTGACCTGAAACTGTACATATGTGGTATTGCCTCAAGGGAATTCCTTCAAATGCACAGGAATTTCCTTCTTCGCAAAGATCCTCAAAAGCGTCTGGAGGAGTCCAGGAATCAGTACTTGTCTGCTTTCATAGACTTATTGTTATGCTGATTAATGCGGACCCAAAAGCGACTTAAAGAAACAGAGTCTTTATTCCAGGCAAAAACACGACAGGGCGGAACAAGGACGCAGGACAGCAAACATCAAACAAGAATCCGACAAGGACAGGAGCGGAAAACAGAGGGAGAAATAGGGACTCTAATCAGAGGGCAAAATAGGGGACAGGTGTGAAAGAGTAAATGAGGTCGTTAGGAGAAAGAGAAACAGCTGGGAGCAGGAACGGAACGATAGAGAGAGAGAGCGGGAGAGGGAGAGAGGGAGGAGGAGAGAGAGAGAGAGAAAGAGGGAAAGAACCTAATAAGACCAGCAGAGGGAAGCACAGGGACAAGACATGAAAATAAATGACAAAACATGACACTTATACAGAGAGAGAGACCATTGCCGACGCAAAGCACCGGATTTCGCTCAGCACGGTCTCCGACCAGCGATCTTACAATACATCAATAGGTTCCTTGGGACTGACATTGTCGATGAAATGGTAATAAGCAGCCACGCAGCAGAGTACAGCTCACGGTCATCCTTCCAGTACTCTATCCTCAAGGAGCTGCTGGAAAAAGATGACTTCCAGGCCTTTGTCAAATACTTTCAGACGTACGTTGTTAAAGATTTGATATGCCAGCACATTAAAGAATGCTTTTCAGCTGAGATATCTTTTGTCATGTTGAAAAGCAAGAGGCTGAAGGAGATCATTCAAAAGATAAAGGAGGCCATTGAAAAAGCTAGCCAACCTCTGCCCAATGACACTAAAAGTGTCACAGAGTTTATGAAAAACCTGTGCAAACATCTTGACAAAGACATCTCCATATCTATGGACGCTGTTGAGGTGGTCCTCTTTCAGATAAGTACTACCTGCGATCCTTTCACCACGAGTCTCCACGAGTCACTGAGTGACTTGAAGCAGCAAATGCAAGATGAATTCTCGAAATCCATTGACATCATTGAATCCCTTTACACCCTTCCCATCAAACCTCAGGACGAGCTCTTCATGCGTGTGTCGGGTTGTGCGAAGCAGTGCCCCTTCTGCAAAATGCCGTGTGATGCAGGAGGTAAAGACCACAGACAGCATCACGCAAATGCACATCGACCACAAGCACTGGGGACCTACAGACGTGTTCAGACTCAAGAACTGGTTGAAACACTTTGCACAACTGATGTAAATGGTGAAAAATCATTCATAAATGAAACCACAGACTGGAAGCCTCATCCTTACAAAGACTATCGTACCTATTACCCAGAATGGAACATCCAACCAGACTCAACTGATGAGGCTTCTGACTACTGGAAATATGTCCTGGCGACATACAATGACAGGCTGGCTGTGAAGCACAAAGCCAAGCCAGCTGTGATTCCAGAGGCATGGAAGAGCATCACAAAAGCGCAAGCATTGGAAGGCTTGAAGGTAGCTTTTAGTATAAAAGTGTAGGTAGTAGCAGAATTTGCCACCTGAGTGCAATATGGGCGACGGTTTAAATTATGAAAATCAATGTTCAGAATGTTATGCTGTGTAAATTAAAATCATGTTGTAAGATTTATTCCCTGAACGCTCAGGAGATGTATATTCTGTGTTCCAGGTACATACAGTATCTCCCATTTTTAGACAGGTTGTCCTCCCGCTAGAATGACTGTCCCATGTACCTGACTTATCCTCAATGATAGGAAACTCAATTACTGTAAAATAATCCCTTGTTAGCTTTGTAACATGCATATCTGTCTAACTGTCCTAGGTAACATCACTGTTCTAGGCAACATTACTATAAAATAACTCTCCAGATTAAAAATGATTACGCTCTGTAATAGTCTAATCTGTCTCACTGTTCTAGGCAACATTACTGTAAAATAACCCTCCAGATTAAAAAGGATTATGCTCTGTAATAGTCTAATCTCTCTCACTGTCCTAGGCAACATTACTGTAAAATAACCCTCCAGATTAAAAATGATTACCCTCTGTAATAGTCTAATCTCTCTCACTGTCCCAGATAATGGCAGGTTAAAAATAATTAGAATCATGTTTAAACTTACTTTGAATAGGTTAGAGATATAATTTTGGGGGCAAGATGAGACAGATTTTTTCATATTAATTTCTTGTTCATTTTGTCTCTTGCTGTTATGGCCTCTCTCCCACTCTGTCCCATTAATTGTTTGATGTTTGGGGTTTGTTTTGCTGTTGCTTTTGTTTTTCTTTATTGTAAAGTGACTGTGTTTCAGAAACGCGCTATATAAATACTATGTATAATTATTATTAGATGATGACACCTAGAATCTCTACAATGTTCACAAACGGGGAGAGATGACACGACTGAAGATGGAATTGATAAAGTGGCACTACCAAGTTTACCCTGATCGTGGTGTTCACCCTGATCGTGTTCACCCTGATCGTGTTCACCCTGATCGTGTTCACGATCGTGTTCACCCTGATCGTGGTGTTCACCCTGATCGTGGTGTTCACCCTTATGGTGTTCACCCTTATGGTGTTCACCCTGATCGTGTTCACCCTGATCGTGTTCACCCTGATGTCTTTTAATGGAACTGTACGTGTTGAAATATTGTATTCAAGACAGGATTCAACTGTGACAAGGGGATGGTTTTTAAACAATGTGTTAAAAGCAAAATATGCTTATTAATGATGATTGATTATATTTTGAATTGAGAAGAATGATAAAAAGATTAATGTCTGTAAAAAAAAAAATCTGGTTTGTCATTTATGTCATTAGTTGTACAATATTGGTGAGGTTGTACAATCATTAACTTAATTTCCTCTATATTAGTCACTGTAGTCTTGAGAAAATATGCAGAACGAAATAAACAACCTATTGATTTACTTTGATGTTATCAGTATATTATTTATATAAATCTCTCTCTCGTCAAGGCATTTGATTTTTTTAGTTCACTTCAGTAGAGGACTCCCTCTACTGTTCTATTCTGGTAACTAAAGCCACTGCATGTCTATAATGTTCATCAATACAATGTAGCTGAACAGAAAGTCTTACACACATTAATCCTCTACACATTTTACATCGAGAGGTCTCCTGCCCAACAACCGTTTTGAAACAAGACACCAGTCTTCACCATAGTCAATAAATATAAATTAATAGTCATGAATAAAACACCAACTGGATTGCGGTAACTAGTCACCTAGACATGTAGCCTACATTACGATGACTGTAGGTATAGTCTTCATCACCTATAAATGTATGGCCTGTTACATGACTCGCATCACTGCTTTGCTCTCTACATCAGTGAGTTTGTTTTGCGTTGGGAGAGAATGGGAGAGAATAAACCCAACGTCTTTTACATAATACAACAACATTCATGATCTCAGCAGGGACAACAGGAGGACCTATACATGTATGAATAATTCCAACAAACTGTTAAATAATATTTCTAAGTAGTTTATAAACAGAATGGGTTACAGTAATGGGTTCACTGAAGGGTGGAGCCACCACACTACATCTTAATGAGTACAGGGTTTGGCAGGGATGCCCGGGATTAGTCAATCACAGATGCAGCAGAGAATCAGTCATCATTACAACACCTGGAAAGTCTAACAGATGTACTGATGATACGATAGTAACACCCAGAGCTTTCTATTAGTTAGAGTTGAGTTAAAGGAGCAATCTGTAGTTCAAACAATAATGAAGCGCCCACCCTGCAACTATTTTGAGTAAAAAGCTAAGGGAAGGGGCTGGAGAAATGTAACCACTCTCAAATTCATAGACAGAGCTATGGAGGCAAGGACTGACCATCCATGATATTAAAAGTATTGTTTTAATCCCTGTTTCGAGACGATACAGTTTTTGTTTACAGTTTCATTTTGTGTTCTGATGGTTGTGACAGTTGATCTGAGTTCACGAGGCATTTATAAGTTATATTCTTCAATAATCAATGAGTGCTTAAATGCAGTAGTTGGGTACTCATCACTACATAAATGAGGGAAAATTCAACACTGCTGTTAATCATATTCAGGCAATGATTGGTGGGTATGAAGATCAAAACAATGACATTGTTCGAGGTTACTTCCTGTAGCGTTTCACCAACCAATAGTAAGTGGTCACAGGGAAGTGATGAGGGGTAATATGTCAGGAAGGATAAGATTAAATGTCTGGGGTGGCCAGGACATCAAATGTGGGTCAAGGCACTGTCTGCCACTCTGTACCTCTTGGACTCAGAATCTGGCACTGTCTGCCACTCTGTACCTCTTGGACTCAGAATCTGGCACTGTCTGCTTATACACATCTAGATGTGTATAAGGGCACTGTCTGCCACTCTGTACCTCTTGGACTCAGAATCTGGCACTGTCTGCCACTCTGTACCTCTTGGACTCAGAATCTGGCACTGTCTGCCACTCTGTACCTCTTGGACTCAGAATCTGGCACTGTCTGCCACTCTGTACCTCTTGGACTCAGAATCTGGTTTTGACCTTTTTCCTGTCCACGACCATTCTCTTGCCTTTTGGATATAAATAAACAACTAAGACTCGAACCATCTGCCTCCTGTGTCTGCATCTGGGTCTCGCACTGTGTCCTTATAATGTTCGTTGTTTCTTTTCTTGTTCTGTTATGTTCTAGCACTTTGAAAAGGTGAAGTAGGTCCCTTTTTAGATCATCTTAAAGCAGCGAAATGTGAAGACTGTCCAAGAGGTGTGCAGACTGACACCAGGCACCTACAAACCTAAGTCTAACAATTCCAATCATTTGACCAGTGTATCCTGTTTCCTTTGTTCTGTGGTTTATCGTGGTTTATTATCTAGGCCCAATAGGCTATGGGTATTTTCACATGCCATTTCATCTTTAAATACCCATTTATTTCAGAATGAATGTATTACCTACTTCTTCTGTATACCGTCTTTCTTATAGGAACTACTGAAATTAAGAACAGAAGTCACATAATCCATTAAATCAAATCAAATTTATTAGTCACATGCACCGACTACAACAGGTGTTTCTGCATAAATCGGTCATAAAATGTTATCTGATCTTCATCTAAGTCACAATAGACAAACACAGTCTGATTAAACTAATAACACACAAACAATTATACTGTCACGCCCTGACCGTAGAGATTTTTTTATGTCTCTATTTTGGTTTGGTCAGGGTGTGATTTGGGTGGGCATTCTATGTTCATTTTTCTATGTTTTCAATTTCTTTGTGTTTGGCCGGGTGTGGTTCTCAATCAGAGGCAACTGTCTATCGTTGTCTCTGATTGAGAACCATACTTAGGTATCCTTTTCCCACCTGTGTTTTGTGGGTAGTTGTTTTGTGTCTGCACCAGACAGAACTGTTTTGTGTTGTTCTATTTTGGGTTATTTTTGTCTCAGTGTTCAGTTTTAATAAAGAAATCATGAACACTTACCACGCTGCGCTTTGGTCTACACCTTCTTCAGACGACCGTTACATTTACGTTTTCATGTCTTTATCGAACACACTGTGTAAACATTCACAGTACAGGGTGAAAAAAGTATGTGACCCCTTGGATTTAATAACTGGTTGACCCTCCTTTGGCAGCAATAACCTCAATCAAACGTTTTCTGTGGTTGCGGATCAGACCTGCAGAACGGTCAGGAGGAATTTTGGACCGTTCGTCCTTACAAAACTGTTTCAGTTCAGCAACATTCTTGGGATGTCTGGTGTGAACTGCTCTCTTGAGGTCAGGCCACAGCATCTAAATCGGGTTCAGGTCAGGACTCTGACTGGGCGTATTTTCTTCTGTTGAAGCCATTCTGTTGTTGATTTACTAATGTGTTTTTCGGTCGTTGTCCTGTTGCATCACCCAACTTCTGTAGAGCTTCAATTGGCGGACAGCCTAACATTATCCTGCAAAATGTATAGTTAAACTTTGGAATTCATTTTTCGATCAATGATAGCAAGCTGTCCAGGCCCTGAGGCAGCTACGCTACGCAGCCCCAAACCATGATGCTCCCTCCACCATACTTTACAGTTGGGATGAGGTTTTAATGTTTGTGTGCTGTGCCTTTATTTCTCCACACATAGTGGTGTGTGTTCCTTCCAAACAACTCAACTGTAGTTTCATCCGTCCACGGAACATCCAGGTGCACTTTTGCAAACTTCAGACGTGCAGCAATGTTTTTTTTGGACAGCAGTGGCTTCTTCCGTGGTGTCCTCCCATGAACACCATTCTTGTTTAGTGTTTGACGTATCGTAGACTCGTCAACAGAGATGTAAGCATGTTCCAGAGATTTCTGGAACTGTGCAGCCGTCTGCATCGACCTGGCCAAGGCTTTCAACTGTCATTCTTATCGGCAGACTCGATAGCCTTGGTTTCTCAAATGACTGCCTCGCCTGGTTCACCAACTACTTCTCAGTTCAGTGTGTCAAATCGGAGGGCCTGTTGTCCGGACCTCTGACAGTCTCTATGGGGTGCCACAGGGTTCAATTCTCGGGCCGACTCTTTTCTCTGTATATATCAACAACAAAAAAATGTCACCTTTATTTAATTAACTAGGTAAGCTAGTTGAGAACAAGTTCTCATTTACAACCTGGCCAAGATAAAGCAAAGCTGTGCGACACAAACAACACAGAGTTACACATGGAATAAACAAGCATAGAGTCAATAACACAATAGAAAAAAACTCTTGCTGCTGGTGATTCTCTGATCCACGTCTACCCAGACGACACCATTCTGTATACATCTGGCCCTTCTTTGGACACTGTGTTACAAACCTCCAGACGAGATTCAGTGCCATACAACACTCCTTCCGTGGCCTCCAACTGCTCTTAAATGCTAGTAAAACTAAATGCATGCTCTTCAACCAATCGCTGCCCACGCCCGCCCGCCCGTCCAGCATCACTACTCTGGACGGTTCTCACTTAGAATATGTGGACAACTACAAATACCTAGGTGTCTGGTTGGACTGTAAACTCTCATTCCAGACTCGCATTAAGCATCTCTAATCCAAAATTAAATCTAGAATCGGCTTCCTATTTCGCAACAAAGCCTCCTTCACTCATGCTGCCAAACATACCCTCGTAAAACTGACTATCCTACCGATCCTTGACTTCAGCAATGTCATTTACAAAATAGCCTCCAACATTCTACTCAGCAAATTGGATATAGTCTATCACAGTGCCATCCGTTTTGTCACCATAGCCCCATATACTACCCACCACTGTGACCTGTATGCTCTCGTTGGTTGGCCCTCGCTACATATCCGTCACCAAACCCACTGGCTCCAGTTCATCTATAAGTCTTTGCTAGGTAAAGCCCCGCCTTATCTCAGCTCACTGGTCACCATAGCTACACCCACCCATAGTACGCGCTCCAGCAGGTATATTTCTCTGGTCATCCCCAAAGCCAATAACATCCCCAAAGCCAATAACTAGCCAATAACTATGCTTATAGTTAGTGAGATCTCCCTCACTAACTATAAGCATCAGCTGTCAGAGCAGCTTACCGATCACTGCAGCTGTACACAGCCCATCTGTAAATAGCCCACCCAACTACCTCATCCCCATGTTGTTTTTTTTGTTGTTCTTTTGCACCCCAGTATCTCTACTTGCACATCATCATCTGCACATCTATCTCTCCAGTGTTGATGCTAAATAGTAATTATTTTGCCACTATGGCCAATTTATTGCCTTTCTACATTTGCACACACTGTATAGAGATATTTCTATTGTGTTATTGACTGTATGTTGTTTGTTTATCCCATGTGTAACGTTTTATCACACTGCTTTGTTTTATCTTGGCCAGGTCGCAGTTGTAAATGAGAACTTGTTAATCAGGCCTACCTGATTGTTTGTGATTGTTTGTGATTGTCCGTGATTGTTTGTGTCGTTAGTGGTTGTTGTAGGTGCATGTGTGTTTGTTATTATTCCTATGTGGAATTTTGCGTGTATTTTGAGTAAACTCCGTTGTTTTACTCAACACCTGTGTCCTGCGCCTGACTCCGCTACATATCTGCACACAATCGCTGACAGAGACGACACAGAGAAGATGGTCATTATTCACATCCACCTCTCCTGTAACAACTAAGTTTTCACTCTGTCTGTGTCTTTTCACTTGGTAATGGTGTGAGTACCCAAAAAAGTCTGAACTAATCCATTCAGGATTTAGTCCATTCACACTCCTGTGGAGAAATTCCATTCAAATTGAAGTACAGGAATTGACCCCAACTCTGGCTGACAGACCTGTGGTTTGAAAACAAGAGGGTGTACTAGCACTGAAACATGAGCCACATCAGCCCACATTGTTTAAATAGGGGAGTTGGAACATGTTAAATGAAGAACTCAACTAAAACGCAATTCATTATTTACATTTCACTCCACTTATTTTCATCTCACACCACACTATTATGAGACCCGCAGGACCAGGATCAGGATCTATTATGAGACCCTCAGGACCAGGACCAGGATCTATTATGAGACCCACAGGACCAGGATCTATTATGAGACCCACAGGAACAGGATATATTATGAGACCCACAGGACCAGGATCTATTATGAGACTCAAGGGACCAGCATCTATTATGAGACCCACAGGACCAGGATCTATTATGAGACCCACAGGACCAGGATCAGGATCTATTATGAGACCCACAGGACCAGGATCTATTATGAGACCCCAGGACCAGGATCAGGATCTATTATGAGACCACAGGACCAGATCTATTTGAGACCCACAGGACCAGGAAGGATCTATTATGAGACCCACAGGACCAGAATCTATTGTGAGACCCACAGGACCAGGAACCACAGGACGGATCATATAGACATCTATTATGAGACACGCAGGACCAGGACCAGGATCTATTATGAGACCCACAAGCACCAGGACGCCAGGATCTATTATGAGACCCCAAGGACCCTAATATGAGACCCACAGGACCAGGATCTATTATGAGACCCACAGGACGCCAGGATCTATTATGAGACCCACAGGACCAGGATCAGGATCTATTATTGAGACCCACAGGACCAGGATCTATTATGAGACCCACAGGACCAGGATCTATTGTGAGACCCACGGACCAGGACCAGATCTATTATGAGACCCACAGGACCAGGATCTATTTGAGACCCACAGACCAGATCTGATCTATTATGAGACCTGCAGGACCAAGGACCAGGATCTATTATGAGACCCACAGAAACAGGATATATTATGAGACCCACCAGGACCGAGGATTTTTATGAGACCCACAGGACCAGGATCTATTTATGAGACCCACAGGACCAGATCTGTTATGAGACCCACAGGAACCAGATATCATTATGATGCCCACAGACAGATCTATTATGAGACCCACAGGGACCAGGATCTATTATGAGACCCACAGGACCAGGATCTATTACGAGACCCACAGGACCAGGATCTATTATGAGACCCACAGGACCAGGATCTATTATGAGACCCACAGGACCAGGACATATTCTAGCATGTATTTTCTCCTGACTCCTGTAATATGACAGCTGGCACAAGACTCAGCTACAGTGCTTTTCCAGGAAAAAGTGTGTCAGCGCAGGTCATGGGCAGGGTAACAGGGGCAATGGACATACAAACCTCAGATGCCACGCGCACCACGCATACTAGTACACAGTGCCCTGCTGCCAGTTACTCACATAACAGTCGAGATGGGCATTGACACTGCAGCAGACCTGGGTTCAAATACTATTTAAGGTATTTCAATTGTTTTTCAATACATTTCAATATAAGTATTCAGATTAGGGTTGCAAAACTACCGGTAATTTATCAAAGTTACAGGAATCTTCAGTAATATTGGTAATTAACAGAAAATCTAGGGCAATCTATTGTAACTTTGGTAATTTATACTTCAATAACTCTTAAAAAATGTTTTCATATATGGTATTCATTTTTCATATCTGTCCATATTATCCATGAGTTTCTAGTAGATATGGAACAATGGAGAAAAAAATTAACTTACCTCTGCAACTTATCCAACTATTGACTTTTTTCACAACTGCCACCAGTTTGACGCCAAAACATTGATAACAAATACATACTGACATAGTAAAACAAATAAAAGTGTCTAACAATTTTTGAAGCCTATTTCATGCTGAAACACAAATATGAAACACCAGTTAATGGTTTATATTTAGGATATTGTTTTACAGATTTGTCATTCAATTTTTTTTCTAAATCATCTTATTTGATTATTTCATATATTTTAAATGTGATAAGGCCAGAGATAATTACAGACGCCTGGACTACAGGAAAAGGAGGGCCGAACACGCCCCCATTCACATCGATGCGGCTGTAGTGGAACGGGTCGAGAGATTAAAGTTCCTTGGTGTCCACATCACCAACAAACTATCATGGTCCAAACACACCAAGACAGTTGTGAAGAGTGCACGACAACGCCTATTCCCCCCCAGGAGACTGAAAAGATTTGGCATGGGTCCTCAGATCCTCAAAAAGTTCTACAGCTGCACCATCGAGATCATCCTGACCAGTTGCATCACCGTCTGGTATGGCAACTGTTCGCCATCCGACCGTAAGGCGCTACAGAAGGTAGTGCGTACGGCCAAATACAACGCTGGGGCCAAGCTTCCTGCCATCCAGGACCTCTATACTAGGCGGTGTCAGAGGAAGGCCCAAGAAATGGTCAAAGATTCCAGCCACCCAAGTCATAGACTGTTCTCCCTGCTACCGCACGGCAAGCAGTACCGGAGCGCCAAGTCTAGGTCCAAAAGGCTCCTCCAGCTTCTACCCCCAAGCCATAAGACTGCTGCACAATTCATCAAATCAAACCCCTGCACATACCCCCTGCATATAGCCTTGTTATTCTTATTTTGTTGTGTTACTTTTTTGTGAACATTCTTTAGTTTATTTAGTAAATATTTTCTTAACTGTTATTTTCTTAAAACAGCATTGTTGGTTAAGGGCTTGTAAATAAGCATTGTATTCGGTGCGTGTGACAAATACAATTTGATTTGTGATAATCTTAAATACCCAAAATGGCCACTAGATGTCTTAAAAGATACCAAAAATGATGTTAGTTTACAGGTAAACTTTGAAAGATACCAGTAATAAACATTCCCTTTGCAACCTTAATTCAGATAGCCTTTATCTGAAAATATTCAAATACATTGACTCAACTAAACTCCCATACACTTAACCCAGGTATTTCAAATAAGTGTTTGAAAATACTTTCAAATAAAATTTTCTAGACTATTTATTATTATTATTATTATTATTTTTTTTACAAATAATGATTAAAATACTCAAATAAAAGTACTTAACGTATTTAAATAACAAATACTAAAATACATTAATAAATCAATCGAAAAGATATGTCCAAATGTTCAGAAATATCTTGCAGGTTAGTGGTAGAGCAGTAGATCATCATGTCGTCGGTTAGAAATACAAATAAACCACGTTCAATATCAGAATCATCTCGTCTCTCTACAATCAGAGAGCCATGTATGTGATGAGGATGTTTACTACCAACAAGGTGCTGTTGACTGCAAATAGGAGCAGGTGCAACACAATTCAGACTTTAAAGGAGAAATCTGCTGTTGCTACATCCATTTTTGGACTTATAAAGTGAATTATATGTACCCAATGATTCTTGAAGAATATAACTTAGAAATGACTCATGAGTTTAGTTCAACGGTCGTACCAGAACCCAAAATACAACACTGATTAACTTCAATGTTTGTAAACAAAGTAAATGTAAACAAACACTGTATAGCCGAATATCTATCATTTTGATACCATGGAAGATCAGTTCTTGTATCCATATAACGTTATGACTATGAATTTGAGAGTGGCTATATTTATTCCTGCGGCCCCAAACGTGAACTTTCTACCGAACCAGTGGCGGGGAAAAACGCTTGGTTATTGTTTCAAATGTAGATTGCCGCTTTTAACAACAATACCCACTGTTCCATCTCAATAACTAAAATAACATTTATACATGCCACAAACGCTATTGATACCCGTGTGTACGTCCACCTTAAAAACAATACTAGCAGTCCACCTTATGAAAACAAGAGGGGCTCGCTCAATTTTATTACGTGACGTCTCGGATGCGGATTGGACGCTCCGCAGCATTATGTTAATGACGGGCGGGCTGTGCAAAGTGCGTAGGTGACGTCATCTCCGAGTTGGCTGAGAGTGAAACAAACATGGCGACAGACTGGAGTGGTTGGCAGGGGTATACGCTAACTTTAATCGTTTTACTATGGTGTACGGCGAGCACAGAAGCCGAGACGGGGATCCCGGAGACCGGTAGCCCCACCCAGGTCTTCGGCATGCGGCTGGAGAGGAGCGACAAGCCGGCCACTACCACCGACGACGGGGTGATCCAAGTAACAGAGGAGAGCAACATCTTCATGAGGTTCTACGGGCTGCAGATTCTTCCTGACACCTCGTCACAGATCAAGTTCATGGAACATGAACATGTTGATGTTACTAGCAATAATGCTAATTTTAACAGGACTTGCGCCGAATATACCAAAGATATCGTTATTCGGGGTGGCATGAACGTGAGCCACCTCGGAACCTCCGGGGTGGTGAGTTTGAAAATCAAGCCGCTACGGAAGCGCGAGCTCAAGAAGGAGTATGGGCTCTGCGTCCGGGACAATCAAGATGGCAAGTGGTACCTGTTGGGTGAGGATGACGGGAGGCTGCGAGTGGTTGAGGAAAAGAAATCCATGCTTCCTATGTGGTTCCAGTGTATCCTCATCTGCACTCTGTTGGTACTGTCAGGTATGTTCAGCGGGCTCAACCTGGGACTCATGGCCCTGGATCCTATGGAGCTCCGGATAGTCCAGAACTGCGGTACCGAAAAGGAGAAGAGGTACGCCAGCAAGATCGAGCCCATTCGGAGAAAAGGGAACTATCTTTTATGTTCCTTACTCCTGGGTAATGTGCTAGTCAACACAACGCTCACCATCCTCCTGGATGACTTGATAGGGTCAGGTCTGGGAGCAGTGGTCGCCTCCACTATAGGTATTGTCATATTCGGGGAGATCGTTCCCCAGGCGCTGTGCTCTCGCCACGGACTGGCTGTAGGAGCCAACACCATCATGGTGACCAAGTTCTTCATGTTGGTGACTTTCCCCCTGTCATGGCCCATCAGTAAACTCCTGGACTGCATCTTGGGCCAGGAGATCGGTACCGTGTACAACAGGGAGAAGCTGGTGGAGATGCTGAGAGTAACGGAACCGTACAATGACCTGGTCAAAGAGGAACTCAACATGATCCAGGGTGCGCTTGAGCTCAGGACCAAAACCGTTGAAGATGTCATGACGCCGATCAGTAATTCCTTCATGATCCACAGCGACGCCGTGTTGGACTTTAACACCATGTCAGAGATCATGGAGAGCGGTTACACGCGCATACCGGTGTTTGAGGATGAGAGGTCCAACATTGTGGATATCTTGTTTGTCAAGGACCTGGCTTTCGTTGATCCGGATGACTGTACGACGCTGAAGACCATCACCAAGTTCTACAACCACCCGGTTCACTTCGTGTTCCATGACACCAAGCTGGATTCCATGTTAGAGGAGTTCAAGAAAGGTTTGTTTGGAGGCTGAATCCCAAATTACACCCGATTCCATTTATAGTGCACTACTTCTGCCTGGGGCTCACGTGGAGGGAAGGTGGTTTTGTTTACATTCATTTGTTTGTTTACCTGATCAGTAAATAAGTTATTTACCTAGTTTACTACCTTTTACCTAGTTTGTTTACCTTGTCAGGGACAGCAGTGGCTGGAAGAGGGAGGTCAGGTGATAGGGCCTAATAGGATTTAACGTGTGTGTGTGTGTGTGTGTGTGTGTGTGTGTGTGTGTGTGTGTGTGTGTGTGTGTGTGTGTGTGTGTGTGTGTGTGTGGTGTGAAATAGACACACACATCCAAATATTTGGGCCCAGAAATGCATGTTTTCTCTCCATCAGTTTCAGTGAACTTTGAGAGAGATGTTATGGATTCTTTGTGGGCTTGTTTTACGTTTTTATATGGCATCGATCTGGCCTTGAGTAGGCTGTATTCTATGAGCCGCTCGACTCTACCCTGTTCCTGGTTCACCCCATTGGATTCCATATCTCACACACTGTAGTGTACAAACTTCTCATTCACCTAGCTTCTTTACACACACACTCTCTCTCTCTCTCTCTCTCTCTCTCTCTCTCTCTCTCTCTCTCTCTCTCTCTCTCGCAGGGATGTGTTTTAATGAATCACTCTCTCCCAGGGTTTTGTCTCAAGGTCAGACACCTAGACAGACATGCAGACAGACTGTAGATGGCTTCATCAGCTCTCATTCGCTGTCAGACAGACAGACAAACAAACGGTCACACTGTATGTGTTTCTCTATATATGAAGAGGAGCATCTCCTCCTCTTCGTTATCAGTCATGTGACTGGGATGACATTATGTGTCTAGTTCTCTGTTTTCATTGATTCAGAATTAGAACCTCAGTAGCCTTGTAATTCTCATTCAGACCTCTCACTCAACCTTGAACAATGTAGGCCCATACAGACATTAACAAGGCAGTCTGCATCCTACTACGGTCTGGTATTGTAGCCTAGCCAGCCTATCACAATAGGACTGAGTAAAGTTGTAGTTAATGTCATTATAAGTGTCAGTATAGCAGCACATAAGCTCATTCTCTGGAAGGTCTTCAGAGGTGGCTGGCAGGCAGGCAGGCAGGGCTACGGGACGACGAGTGAGATTTGGCTGGGAAACATTGTTCCACCTAATCTCTATTGGCTTACCCAGTACACCGTAGAGGGATAGTGGATATACATGACAAGGGTTGACACATTTACAACATGATCCCTCCACTGTGTTGTCTGGCTCTGCATCTGTCCGTTTCGTATCCATGGTGAGTTGGCGAAACACATGACTCCCGCATGGCATGACGAGTTCCAGAGTTCCACTCCCTGCCGTTTGGCATCGGTTGCCATGGCACCCAACACTGTCTGCCATTTGCTGTTGTCCTGAGTGTTCTGTCTGTACGATGCCCCACACCTTGTCTCTGGTCCAGTCTAAAGGTGAATAGGGTCTAATGTGTTGTCATGGAGAGCAGAGACCAAGCTATTCCATTGTAAGATAATATCCCACACAGAGTTGTGGTGGAAACCAGAGCTATATGTGAGCTGGTATATCAGTGGCCGTTCAAGATGAGGGAGGACCATTATTTGTTTCATGAGCACGGCCTTATTTCTATTACAGCATATTGGATGACTGTCAATCACATTCCATTCACCCAGCTCAATGTAACATTGATAGGTTTAGGCTACTACATGATACTCAAATTGTCCCAATACCCAACATGATGTTGCTACAAGGTAGCATATGAATGAAAGTTTATAACGTAGGTACACAGGTTGAGAGACAAGTGGGAATAATCATGGTGACAGATAGTGACACATGCAATACTGCCATGTACTCTCTTGCCTGCGTATAGCTGTTCTGCGGTGGAATCATTAGTCCTAACAGTTGCAAAATCATTTTTTTTGCAGTTAGCTCTCCCTGTTTCGTTTGCTTCTGTATAAGAAGTGTTTTGCTTCAGCACCCGCACACACAGTTCTCTTTAATAGCAGCCACATACAGATAAATCACTTTGCTCGTTGTAAAATTCCTTCTTGCATCTAACCGCTCTCCATCTCTCACCTTTTTTCTTTGCTTGTGGACCTCAGTGCACAACACAACAGCTTACTGTGACCAGGCACAAAGGACCTCTCCAAACCAAACCTTCATACCCATAAGCACTAACCTCTACACAGGCTACGCTGTTGCCAACCTGTTAACGTTAGTCAACAAACTAACGCTCTAGTAAACCCACAATCCAAACCATGTGTACAATCACGCAGTACAGTGTACAGCTAGCTAGCAGTTACACCGGCAGGCCCCGGTGGCAAAAAATATAAACGGAAGCTTACCTTGACTTGGAAGAGTTGCAGCGTTGGATAGCCTTAGCCAGCTAGCTAACATACACTACAGTTCAAGAGTTTGGTGTCACTTAAAAATGTCCTTGTTTTTTAAAGAAAAGCTACATTTTTTTGTCCAATTAAAATAACATCAAATTGATCAGAAATACAGTTTAGACATTGTTAATGTTGTAAATGACTATTGTAGCTGGAAACGGCTGATAAAAAAAAAGAAAAAAAAAGAAGAAATATCTACATAAGCGTACAGAGGCCCATTAATCAGCAACCATCACTTCTGTGTTCCAATGGCATGTTGTGTTAGCTAATCCAAGTTTATCATTTTAAAAAGCTAATTAGATCATTAGAAAACCCTTTTGCAATTATGTTAGCACACCTGAAAACTGTTGTTCTGATTACAGAAGCAAKAAAACTAGCCTTCTTTAGACTAGTTGAGTATCTGGAGCATCAGCATTTGTGGGTTCGATTACAGGCTCAAAATGGCCAGAAACAAATCCCTTTCTTCTGAAACTTGTCAGTCTATTCTTGTTCTGAGAAATGAAGGCTATTCCATGTGAGAAATTGCCAAGAAACTCTGGGATACTGGCCTTCTAGGCAGAGTTGGAAAGAAAAAGCCATATCTCAGACTGGCCAATAAAAATAAAATATTAAGATGGGCAAAAGAACACAGACACTGGACAGAGGATTTCTACGTAGAAGGCCAGCATCCCGGAGTCGCCTCCTCAACTGTTGACGTTGAGACTGGTGTTTTGCGGGTACTATTTAATGAAGCTGCCAGTTGAGGACTTGTGAGGTGTCTGTTTCTCAAACTAGACACTCTAATGTACAATGTGATTTTCTGGATTTTTGTTTTAGAWTCCGTCTCTCGTAGTTGAAGTGTACCTATGATAAAAATTACAGACCTCTACATGCTTTGTAAGTAGGAAAACCTGCAAAATCGGCAGTGTATCAAATAGTTTTTATTCCCAACTGTATGTATATATATGAAGCCTGCCTTCCGCAACGGAAGGCAGGCTTCATATATATACATACAGTGCATTTGCTGTTTGAGAAAGAAAAAAAAGCATTTTGCTCTTGTGTGTGTTGGGGTGTAAGTTTGTGTGGGTAGAGACACGTGTGTGTGTGTGTGTGTGTGTGTGTGTGTGTGTATAGAGTCAGTGCAAGAGAGTTGGTGTAAAAAACATAATAAATACAGGTAGTCCAGGTAGCCATTTGATGAACTATTTAGCAGCCTTGTTCAGCAGACTTATGGCTTGGGGGTAGAAGCTGTTCAGGGTCCTGTTGGTACCGCTTGCCGTGCTGTATCAGAGAGGACAGTCTATGGTGTGTGTGTGTGTGTTCCTGCTGTGAGTCACCCTGACGATCCTCCATGGTGTCTCATTGTTTCCTCATCAGAGAGAAAGATAATGCCAGCTGACCTTTTAAAACCACTATGTGAAGCCCTTCTGTCACACCTTACTGAATCACTGAGAGATAGTGAGTAGACAGACAGGCAGACAGACTGATTGACTATTGTTTATTAACTCTTTAGTAAGTTGACTGATATGGAACACATTTACAACAATGACCTTGGAAATGACCTGAGCTCATCAAATCAAATGTTATTGGTCGCATATATATATTTAGCCAATGTTATTGGTCGCATATATACACTGCTCAAAAAAATAAAGGGAACACTAAAATAACACATCCTAGATCTGAATGAATGAACTATTCTTATTAAATACTTTTTTCTTTACATAGTTGAATGTGCTGACAACAAAATCACACAAAAATGATCAATGGAAATCAAATTTATCAACCCATGGAGGTCTGGATTTGGAGTCACGCTCAAAATTAAAGTGGAAAACCACACTACAGGCCTGTCTCTTATACACATCTAGATGTGTATAAGAGACAGTATATACACTGCTCAAAAAAATAAAGGGAACACTAAAATAACACATCCTAGATCTGAATGAATGAACTATTCTTATTAAATACTTTTTTCTTTACATAGTTGAATGTGCTGACAACAAAATCACACAAAAATGATCAATGGAAATCAAATTTATCAACCCATGGAGGTCTGGATTTGGAGTCACRCTCAAAATTAAAGTGGAAAACCACACTACAGGCTGATCCAACTTTGATGTAATGTCCTTAAAACAAGTCAAAATGAGGCTCAGTAGTGTGTGTGGCCTCCACGTGCCTGTATGACCTCCCTACAACGCCTGGGCATGCTCCTGATGAGGTGGCGGATGGTCTCCTGAGGGATCTCCTCCCAGACCTGGACTAAAGCATCCGCCAACTCCTGGACAGTCTGTGGTGCAACGTGGCGTTGGTGGATGGAGCGAGACATGATGTCCCAGATGTGCTCAATTGGATTCAGGTCTGGGGAACGGGCGGGCCAGTCCATAGCATCAATGCCTTCCTCTTGCAGGAACTGCTGACACACTCCAGCCACATGATGTCTAGCATTGTCTTGCATTAGGAGGAACCCAGGGCCAACCGCACCAGCATATGGTCTCACAAGGGGTCTGAGGATCTCATCTCGGTACCTAATGGCAGTCAGGCTACCTCTGGCGAGCACATGGAGGGCTGTGCGGCCCCCCAAAGAAATGCCACCCCACACCATGACTGACCCACCGCCAAACCGGTCATGCTGGAGGATGTTGCCGTTTTCATCTGTGAAGAGCACAGGGCGCCAGTGGCGAATTTGCCAATCTTGGTGTTCTCTGGCAAATGCCAAACGTCCTGCACGGTGTTGGGCTGTAAGCACAACCCCCACCTGTGGACGTCGGGCCCTCATACCACCCTCATGGAGTCTGTTTCTGACCGTTTGAGCAGACACATGAGCAGACACACATGCTCTGGACACTACGCTGACAGACACAGCAAACCTTCTTGCCACAGCTCGCATTGATGTGCCATCCTGGATGAGCTGCACTACCTGAGCCACTTGTGTGGGTTGTAGACTCCGTCTCATGCTACCACTAGAGTGAAAGCACCGCCAGCATTCAAAAGTGACCAAAACATCAGCCAGGAAGCATAGGAACTGAGAAGTGGTCTGTGGTCACCACCTGCAGAACCACTCCTTTATTGGGGGTGTCTTGCTAATTGCCTATAATTTCCATCTGTTGTCTAGTCCATTTGCACAACAGCATGTGAAATGTATTGTCAATCAGTGTTGCTTCCTAAGTGGACAGTTTGATTTCACAGAAGGGTGATTGACTTGGAGTTACATTGTGTTGTTTAAGTGTACCCTTTATTTTTTTGGAGCAGTGTGTATATATATATATATATATACATACACACACACCAATAGATGAATAGGATGGCATTGACTAGAATACAGTATATACATATGAAATGGGTAAAACAGTATGTAAACATGATTAAAGTGAGCAGTGATTCCGTGTCTATGTACATAGGGCAGCAGCCTCTTAGGTACAGGGATGAGTAAACAGGTGGTAGCTGGCTAGTGACAGTGAGTACGKTCAGGGCAGGGTACTGGGAGTGGTCTGGCTACTAGTGGCCAGAGATTTGAGTCTGTATGTTGGCATGAGCTAGTCTGTTAGTGATGGCAGTTTAACAATCTGATGGCCTTGAGATTGAAGCTGTTTTTCAGTCTCTCGGTCCCAGCTTTGATGCACCTGTACTGTCTCCACATTCTAGATGGTAGCGGGGTGAACAGGCTGTGGCTCTGGTGGCTGAGGTCCTTGAAGATCTTCTTGGCCTTCCTGTGACACCGGGTGCTGTAGATGTCCTGGAGGGCGGGCAGTGTGCTTCATTAAACCATCTCAAATATCCCCCCAAAAATAAAACCACAGAATGCATTTAAAAAAAAAAAAACGAATGACAAGTTTGGAAGCCATAGAGCCTGAAGGTACTGTACAGCTACTGTAGGTGGTTGTTTGAATGTTTAAAACACTGTTTCAGATTGAATATCTCATGCCAACCCTCTCCCAATGTTCTGGTGGGTTTTTCAGTTGTCAGGTGTCTGTAGTTTGTCATTGTGSACATGGACCTTGTAGCCTGTATCTGTGCTGGCAGATAGGCCTGTCTCACCACGTACTGTGCTTTTGTCAGTTGTTAGGGACATCGCAGTATGTGTGCTCGTGCGTGCGTGCGTCAGACAGTTYAACGACATTCCTTCACGTTGACCCAGCCCAATGTTTTTCATTGTCCATGACATTTTATGACACTAGTTATGTTCTGCCTCTGCCAGGTTAGCCTAACCCTGAGACATAGTGTCTGTTGCAAGGCTTTGCCTATAACCTTTAAGCTCATATCAAACGAAAAGCAGGTTTTCTTTTACACGTGTGTGCAGGCTGGAATTAGAATGCATGGTAGTGAATGAGAGAGAACACATGCCGCGAGTGTCAAATCAAATCACATGTTATTTGTCACATGCGCTGAAAACAAGAGTTGTAGACCTGACAGTGAAATGCTGATTTAAAAGCCCAACAATGCAGTATCAAGAAAAAAGTGTTAAAGTATTTACTAAAATATGTTGAAGTAAAATACGTTTTAAAAAATACACACAGTGGCAGGAAAAAATATGTGAACCCTTTGGAATTACCTGGATTTCTGCATAAATTRSTCATAATATTTGATCTGATCTTYATCTARGTCACAACAATAGACAAACATAGTGTGCTTAAACTAATAACACACAAACAACAATACGTTTTAATGTCTTTATTGAACACACCGTGTAAACATTCACAGTGCAGGGTGGGAAAAGTGTGTGAACCCTTGGATTTAATAACTGGTTGACCCTCCTTTGGCAGCAATAACCTCAACCAAACGTTTTCTGTAGTTGTGGATCAGACCTGCACAACGGTCAGGAGGAATTTTGGACCGTTCGTCTTCGCAAAATTGTTTTAGTTCAGCAATATTCTTGGAATGTCTGTGAACTGCTCGCATCTCAATCGGATAGAGGTCAGGACTCTGACCGGGCGTATTTTCTTCTGTTGAAGCCATTCTGTTGTTGATTTACTTCTGTGTTTTGTGTCGTTGTCCTGTTGCATCACCCAACTTCTGTTGAGCTTCAATTGGCGGACAGATAACCTAACATTCTCCTGAAAAATGTCTTGATAAACTTGGGAATTCATTTTTCCATCAATGATAGCAAGCTGTCCAGGCCCTGAGGCAGCAAAGCAGCCCCAAACCATGATGCTCCCTACACTATACTTTACAGTTGGGATGAGGTTTTGATGTTGGTGTGCTGTGTCTTTTGTTCTCCACACATAGTGTTGTGTTCCTTCCAAACAACTCAAATGTAGTTTCATCTGTCCACATAAKATTTTGCCAGTAGCGCTGTGGAACATCCAGGTGCTCTTTTGTAAAAGAAAATTGACAGCAGTGGGTTCTTCTGTGGTGTCCTCCCATGAACACCATTCTTGTTTAGTATTTTACGTATCCTAGGCTCGTCAACAGAGATGTTAGCATGTTCCAGAGATTTCTGTAAGTCTTTAGCTGACACTCTAGGATTCTTCTTAACCTCATTGAGAATTCTGCRCTGTGCTCTTGCAGTCATCTTTGCAGGACGTAGCAACAGTGCTGAACTTAGCAACAGTGCTGAACTTTCTCCATTTACAGACAATTTGTCTTACTGAGGACTGATGAACATTAAGGCTTTTAGAGATACTTTTGTAACCCTTTCTTGCTTAATGCAAGTCAACAATTCTTAATCTTAGGTCTCCGAGATCTCTTTTGTTTGAGGCAATGTAAATAGTCCGGTTAGCCATTTGTTTAGCTGCTTGGGGGTAGAAGCTGTTGAGAAGCCTTTTGGACCTAGACTTGGCGCTCCGGTTTTGCTTGCCGTGCGGTAGCAGGGAGAACAGTCTATGACTGGGGTGGCAGTTGTATTAGGCAATTTTTTGGGGCCTTCCTCTGACACCACCTGGTATAGAGGTCCTGGRTGGCAGGAAGCTACTACCCTCGGAAGTGCCTTGCGGTCGGAGGCCGAGCATTTGTCATACCAGGCAGTGATGCAACTGATCAGGATGCTCTCTGTTGCCAAATCTTTTCAGTCTATTCAGGGGGAATTGGCGTTGTCGTGCCCTCTTCACGACTGTCTTGGTGTATTTGGACCATGTTAGTTTGTTGGGGATGTGGAAGACAAGGAACTTGAAGCTCTCAACCTGCTTCACTTCAGCCCTGTTGATGAGAATGGGGGCGTGCTCGATCCTCCTTTTTCTGTAGTCCACAATCATCTCCTTTGTAATTATTCACATTGACGGAGAGGTTGTTATCCTGGCACCACACTGACAGTTCTCTGACCACCTCCCTATTGGCCGTCTCATCGTTGTCGGTGATCGCTGTTGTGTCATGATGGTGTTGGAGTCGTGCTTGGCCACGCAGTCATGGGTGAACAGGGAGTACGGGAGGRGACTGAGCACGCACCCCTGAGGGGKCCCCCATGTTGAGGATCAGCGTGGCAGACGTGTTGTTACCTACCCTTACCACCTGGGTGCGGCCCGTCAGGAAGTCCATGATCCAATTGCAGAGGGAGGTGTTTAGTCCCAGGGTCCTGAGCTTAGTGATGACCTTTGAGGGCACTATGGTCTTGAACGCTGAGCTTAAGTCAATGAACAGCATTTTCACGTAGGTGTTCCATTTGTCCAGGTGGGAAAGGGTAGTGTTGAATGGGTAGTGTTGAATGGGTAGTGTTGAAAGGGTAGTGTTGAATGGGTAGTGTTGAATGGGTAGTGTTGAATGGGTAGTGTTGAATGGGTAGTGTTGAATGGGTAGTGTGGTTTGAACTGAGGTGTGTGGAATGGGTAGTGTTGATGGGTAGGTTGAATGGGTAGTGTTGAATGGGTAGTGTTGAATGGGTAGTGTTTGAATGGGTAGTGTTGAATGGGTAGTGTTGAAAGGGTAGTGTTGAATGGGTAGTGGTTGAATGGGTAGTGTTGAATGGGTAGGTTTGAATGGGTAGTGTTGAATGGGTAGTGTTGAATGGGTAGTGTTGAATGGGTAAGTGTTGAAATGGGTAGTGTTGAATGGGTAGTGTTGAATGGGTAGTGTTGAATGGGTAGTGTTGAATGGGTAGTGTTTGAATGGGTAGTGTTGAATGGTAGTGTTTGAATGGGTAGTGTTGAATGGGTAGTGTTTGAAAGGGTAGTGTTGAAAGGGTTAGTGTTGAAAGGGTAGTGTTGAATGGTAGTGTGAATGGGTAGTGTTGAATGGGTAGTGTTGATAGGGTAGTGTTGAATGGGTAGTGTGAAAGGGTAGTGTTGATGGGTATGTTGAAAGGTAGTGTTGAATGGGTAGTGTTGAAAGGGTTAGTGTTGAATGGGTAGTGTTGAAAGGGTAGTGTTTGAAATGGGTAGTGTTGAATGGGTAGTGTTGAATGGAGGTAGTGTTTGAATGGTAGTGTTGAATGGGTAGTGTTGAAAAATGGGGTAGTGTTGAAAATGGGTAGTGTTTGAAAGGGTAGTGTTGAAAGGTAGTGTTGAAGGGTAGTGTTGAATGGGTAGTGTTGAATGGGTAGTGTTTGAATGGGTAGTGTTGAAGGGGTAGTGGTTAATGGGTAGTGTTGAATGGGTAGTGTTGAAGGGTAGTGTTGAATGGGTAGTGTTGAATGGGTAGTGGTGAATGGGTAGTGTTGAATGGTAGTGTTGAATGTGGTAGTGTTGAATGGGTAGTGTTGAATGGGTAGTGTTGAATGGGTAGTGTTGAATGGGTAGTGTTGAATGGGTAGTGTTGAAAGGGTAGTGTTGAATGGGTAGTGTTGAAAGGGTAGTGTTGAAWGGGTAGTGTTGAGTTGAGATCCACAGATTGYGTCATCTGTGGATCTGTTGGGGCGGTATGCAAGTTGGAGTGGGTCTAGGGTTTCTGGGACAATGGTGTTGATGTGAGCCATGACCAGCCTTTCAAAGCACTTCATGGCTACAAATGTGAGTGTTACAGGTTGGTAGTCAATTAGGCAGGTTACCGTGGTGTTCTTGGGCACACGTGAACATCGTCAACGGCGTCATGCTCTTCAAATTAGAAAGCAAGTTAATTTTTTTTGCGTCTATGCGAAGCAATGCTGGTAAAGTGAAGATAAATTCCCAGAAAATAGACTGTTGTGCGTTGTTATGTCTGGAATTGTGACATGTGTAGTTCAAAAGTGCCTATTTAGTGTTTATTTTAGCTTCCAGTGCCAATGATACATATTTATTTGAGCTTCCAGTGCCAATGATACATATTTATTTGAGCTTCCAGTGCCAATGATACATATTTGAAAACAATAACTTTATGCCTACCTTTTTTTGATTTTGAGCACAGGGATATAGCCTAGGCAGGCGACAGTTGGGAAACTCTGTCAAATGAACACCTGCCACCTGCGGGTAGATGTTGGCATTGGTAGTTAAGATGTCTATTTCACCAGCCACGTTGGTGGGTGGTCAGGGCTCCACAGTGTTGAGCATTTCACTAGCATTTGTGATAAAAAATTGTCAAGTATGATCACATTTATAGTAAAATAAATGCTGCAGTAGCTGATTTCAAAGTATTTCTGCCGTTTTGTTTCACAGTAAATGAACAGCTGGTGAATTAACTATGAATCCTATACAGCCTATTCCACCTCACGCTGCAACACTGCCAGGCTGGGAGCTGGGCGCACGTGAAGAGCTGAGTTAAAGATTCATTTTCAGAAGCGCTGCTTACAGGCATAAAAGTTGGTCTAATTTGCTTGAAACTAAAGTCTACTGAAGTGAGACTTTGTTCTTGTGTTTCTTGGCTATGTTATTTTTTGAGTTTCAACTGTTAGAGAAGACAAGGCTGCTACTGGTCAGACTCTCAATCTCACAGGCACAAACACGTCTGAGTCGCGTTACCAAGGTAACCTCCCGCCCTTAAAGGGACAGGTGAACATTTTTGTCTCATCTGTGATATTTTGGTTAAAAGACTCGGGTCACAAAAATGTAATTAAACAATACACCACATTACTTACTGGTAATACATTTATTGTTAAAGAAACATTACAAAGCATGCTTATCCATTTTTTTGTTATTTTGTTGGTGTAATTCTTCACTGTCTGCCCCCCCTTCCCTCATTCTGCCCCTCGCCCTTTCCTCAGTCTGCCCTCTCCTTCACTCAGTCTGCCCCCCACCTCCCTTCCCTCTTCTTCGATGTCTGCCCTCCACCCCTTCCTTCTCTCTCAATTCAATTCAAGGGGCTTTATTGGCATGGGAAACATATGTTTACATTGCCAAAGCAAGTGAAATAGATTCTTCTCATATCTTAAATGGTTGCCCCATTGTCTCATGTTTACTCATGGCCCTCTGACCCTTGTCCCCAACACGCCCCACCTGTGCAGGGAACCCCTCCCCCTCAACTTACTAGGGTTAGATTCAGGAACAGCAGGTGATGTCCAGCTGGCTGCTGAGTGTTGGACACTTTGACGTACACACACCTTTATAACTGTCTGAGGTTTCCCAACTCTCATACTGATAAGACTAGTCACAGGTCAGTGGGTTTCTATTCACTCCTCCTTTCTGCGCTGGCTGTTAGCTAAGAGCGTTGGCTGTTAGCTAAGAGCG
>NW_019942985.1:53135-67564 GCF_002910315.2 Salvelinus sp. IW2-2015 | reverse complement strand
AGAGCGTTGGCTGTTAGCTAAGAGTGATGGTTGTTAGCTAAGAGCGCGTTGGTTGTTAGCTAAGAGCGCTGGCTGTTAACTAAGAGCGCTGGCTGTTAGCTAAGAGCGTTGGCTGTTAGCTAAGACGGTTGGTTGTTAGCTAAGAGCGTTGGTTGTTAGCTAAGAGCGTTGGCTTGTTAGCTAAGAGCGCTGGCTGTTAGCTAAGAGCGCTGGCTGTTGTAGCTGCGTTAGCTAAGAGCGGTGGCTGTTAGCTAAGAGCGCTGGCTGTTAGCTAAGAGCGCTGGCTGTTAGCTAAGAGCGCTTGGCTGTTAGCTAAGAGCGTGGCTGTTAGCTAAGAGCGCTGGCTGTCAGCTAAGAGCGCTGGCTGTAGCTAAGAGGTTGAGGAGGGCCCTAGCGGAGCCAGCCGGCTGAGAGAGGGGCCCTAGCGGAGCAGCCGGTGAGAGAGAGGGCCCTAGCGGAGCCAGCCGGCTGAGAGAGAGGGCCCTAGCGGAGCAGCCCGCTGCAAGAGAGAGGCCTAGGGGGCCGATCTCGTCTTTCTGTCTCCCTCTCTCTGTCTCCCCATGTCTGTCTGTCTCCCTCTCTCTGTCTCCCCATGTCTGTCTCCCCATGTCTGTCTGTCTCCCTCTCAATTGGCCACCTGACCGGAGAGTGAAGGACAGTGCCTGTTGCACACCGCACATCACCCACCTTGAATCTAAGCAGAGGCGGTCAGCATTTTTTAAAAACTATTTAGGCCTAACCATAGACATAAATGTTTAAAACCTAGATGTTTTATAACATTTTTTTAAGCATTTCTTCCCTTGTTTCAAAGTAGCTTAGCCAAAACACAGCCATATAAATGTTGAGGTAATTATTTTATAAAGACTTTTATAAAGACTTGAAACCAGCATTTTTCTCATGTTCTATTGGTTTTCAAATCAACGTTCTTTTATTGTCCAGCAGCCAAAGGCATAATTCTGGTCATTATAGTAACCCTAGTTACTGTAACCCTAGTTACTGTAACCCTAGTTGTTGCATCTTTAGATCTCCCCTTACTTCATTTCTACGGTATTTTCATCTCTAACATGAAACCACTCCCGTGTGTGGTGCGCTTTTCACAACAGTGTTTTCCTGCTCATTTTATTTTGTAACATTCGCAGTAGCCTACAGGCATGTGCACATTGTTGAACTTATAATATGAAGAAATCAAATGTTATCAACAGTTTAAGCTCATCTTTTGCATCAGCCTCATTGCTTTACTTTTTGAAAAAAAAATGTTTATGTTTGTAATGGTTGTATGAATTTCGGATCTGCCGCCCCATAGTCTGTTTTGAAACGTACACAGTCCCAGGGATGATGGGATGCCCTTAATTATTTTACAAAGACATAAAAAGTATTTGGTTGTAATTGTAGTGTTGGGTGGCCAACCATCCTCCAGGAGAGCCTTAAAGGGGCGGTGTTGTATTTCGAGACATTTTAGTCTAAATCGCTATGGTGAAAAAGATAGTCATGCATTTTATTTTGTAAATTGGTTCCTTGCATCTTACAAAGTAAAATAACAGTCCTTGTCCAAAGGCGAAGTGGCAAATAAAAAGTTAATGTCAAGCCCTTAACTATTGGGCCAACAAAGGTATTTTGAAATGAATCACTCACTCACTCACTCACTCACTCACTCACTCACTCACTCACTCACTCACTCACTCACTCACTCACTCACTCACTCACTCACTCACTCACTATGGGCTTTATTTGTATGGGAAACAGATGTTTACATTGCCCAAGCAAGTGAAATGGATAATAAACAAAAGTGAAATAAACAATAACAAATTAACAGTAAACATTACATTCACAATAGTTTAAAAAGAATAGAGACATTTCAAATGTCATATTATGGCTATATACAGTGTTGTGTGGATGTGCAAATGGGTAAAGTACCAAAGGGAAAATAAATAAACCTAAATATGCGTTGTATTTACAATGGTGTTTGTTCTTCACTTTCTTGTGGCAACAGGTCACAAATCTTGCTGCTGTGATGGCACACTGTGGTATTTCACCCAGTAGATATGGGAGTTTATCAAAATTGGATTTGTTTTCTAATTCTTTGTGGATCTGTGTAATCTGAGGGAAATATGTGTCTACAATATGGTCATACATTTGTGAGGAAGTGCAGCTCAGTTTCCACCTCATTCTGTGGGCAGTGTGCACATAGCCTGTCTTCTCTTGAGAGCCAAGGTTGCCTACGGAGGCCTCTCTCAATAGCAAGGCTATGCTCACTGAGTCTGTACATAGTCAAAGCTTTCCCTAATTTTGGGTCARTCACAGTGGTCAGGTATTCTGCCACTGTGTACTCTCTGTTTAGGGACAAATAGCATTCTAGTTTGCTCTGTTTTTTTTGTTAATTCTTTCCAATGTGTCAAGTAATGATCTTTTTTTTTTCTCATGATTTGGTTGGGTCTAATTGTGTTGCTGTCCCGGGGCTCAGTGGGGTCTGTTTGTATTTGTGAACAGAGCCCCAGGACCAGCTTGCTTAGGGGACTCTTCTCCAGGTTCATCTCTCTGTAGGTGATGCCTTTGTTATGGAAGGTTTGGGAATCGCTTCCTTTTAGGTGGTTGTAGAATTTAACAGCTCTTTTCTGCGTTTTGATAATTAGCGGGTGTCGGCCTAATTCTGCTCTGCATGCATTATTTGGTGTTTTACGTTGTACACGGAGGATATTTTTGCAGAATTCTGCATGCAGAGTCTCAATTTGGTGTTTGTCCCATTTTGTGAATTCTTGGTTGGTGAGCGGACCCCAGACCTCACAACCATAAAGGGCAATGGGCTCTATGACTGATTCAAGTATTTTTAGCCAGATCCTAATTGGTATGTTGAGTTTTTTTATGATCCTTTTGATGGTATAGAATGCCCTTCTTGCCTTGTCTCTCAGATCGTTCACAGCTTTGTGGAAGTTACCTGTGGCGCTGATGTTTAGGCCGAGGTAGGTATTGTTTTTTGTGTGCTCTAGGGCAACGGTGTCTAGATAGAATTCGTGGTCCTGGCAACTGGACCTTATTATTTTGGTCTTACTGAGATTTACTGTCAGGGCCCAGGTCTGACAGAATCTGTGCGGAAGATCTAGGTCCTGCTGTAGGCCCTCCTTGGTTGAGGACAAAAGCACCCGATCATCAGTAAACAGTAGACTCTCGCTCTCTGTCTCTGTCTTTATAACACTTCCTGTCTTGTCACCAGAGGAGTGCTGACAGTGCAGTCACAATCCACTCACATCCTCAGTGTGTGTGAGTGTCAACACTTTAGATTGTAATCTAATGATGTCAGTCGGTGTCGAGAAGCCGCAGAAAAATTATTTGTCGTCTCTTGCACTAACTCAGTTGTGATTTTATGATGCTTCAAGTGGAACAGAATAGCGTAGCTAGGCTTACCCTAGATATTCTTCCAGAACTGTAATGAAGTCTTTGAGAGGATTYCAGAGTCAGACTACTAGGTTGTGACCAGGACCTGTCGGTAGGCTGCTGGGGCTGGAAAAGCAGGTTGGAACAGTTGAACTGACCCCCAACCTAGAAGGGATGTAGGCAGGCAAGTCTCCTATCAACATAACACTACAGGAGTAGCCTAACCTAGCGTTCATACTGACCCAAGCCTCCCAGGCAGATGACTACAGAAATGTGTGTGGGTGCATGTGTGTGTGTGAGCGTGAGCATGAGCGTGCGTTTGTGCATGTGCACTAGTGTGTGTTTGTGTGTGTGGTTTTGTGAGAGATGGAGTAAGTGCGTGTGGTAGAACCTGTATCTAGGCCTATGTCTGTCTTTGTATTCTGTGCTGTGTGTGTGTTTCCATGCTAAGGACCATCCCTGGTCCTTTGTCAGTGATGACACTGGTAAACAGTCATTATCTATTTGAGAGAAGTTTCAAGATGGCTGATGAGGTAATGATGAGGATGTGTATTAGATGYTGTGTGGGAAATACTGCACTGGTTTCGCAGGGCCTAAAATGTACGTTTTGGTCCTCCAGCCACTGTGGCAGGTAGATTTAAAAATCTACCAGCCACTCAGAAGTTACCTTTGTACCGCGACTCAGACATGTTTGTGCCTGTGAGATTGAGAGTCTGACAAGTAGCAGCCTTGACTTTTCTTCCCTAGCAGTTGAAACTCAAAACAGTGAAAAACAACATAGCTTGTGAACAAAACAATGTAAATAGCCAAGAATCACAAGAACAAAGTCTCACTTCAGTAGACTTTCGTTTCAAGTGAATTAGACCAACTTTTATGCCTGTAAGCAGCGCTTCTGAAAATGAATCTTTAACTCAGCTCTTCACATGCGCACAGCTCCCAGCCTGGCAGTGTTGCAGCGTGAGGTGGAATAGGCTGTATAGGATTCATAGTTAATTCACCAGCTGTTCATTTACTGTGAAACAAAACGGCAGAAATACTTTGGAATCAGCTACTGCACCATTTATTTTACTATAAATTTGATCATACTTGACTAATTTGATTACTGTGGAGCCCTGACCACCCACCAACGTGTCTGGTGAAATATACATTTAACCCGCAGGTGGCAGGTGTTAATTTTAAGCCCTCCTGGTTTGCCACTTGTATCATAATCCCTCTCAACTTCCTGAGACATCTCAACATCCTCCCAACTCCTCACCAGTCACTTGTGACTTTGGCTGACTGACTGGCTGACTATTGTGCCCCACATTTTTTTAATATATACGTTTTTGGAATATGGGAATCCGTTTATTGCACCGTTATGATAATTCCATAACTATAGACTAGCCTATGTCATAAACAGTCATGTCAGCTGATGTCAGTTCTGACTTGTCAGTCATGTAGCTCAACCAATAACTGCTAGCCCACTGTTAGCCAGCTGTCCTACTGTTAGCCAGCTGTCCTACTGTTAGCCAGCTGTCCTACTGTTAGCCAGCTGTCCCACTGTTGGCCAGCTGTCCCACTGTTAGCCAGCTGTCTAATTTGTTAGCCAGCTGTCCTACTGTTACCGCTGTCCTACTGTTCTGCCAGCTGTCTTACTGTTGGCCAGCTGTCTACTGTTAGCGTGCTGTCTACTGTTACCAGCTGTTCTACTGTTGGCCAGTGGTCTACTGTTAGCCAGCTGTCTATGTTAGCCAGCTGTCTACTGTTAGCAGCTGTCTCCTGTTGCCAGCTGTCTCTCTGTTAGTCAGCTGTCCTACCGTGGCCAGCTGTCTCTCTGTTAGCCAGCTGTCTACGTTGGCGCTGTCCTACTGTTGGCCAGCTGTCCTACTGTTGGCCAGCTGTCCTACTGTTAGCCAGCTGTCCTACTGTTGGCCAGCTGTCCCACTGTTGGCCAGCTGTCCCACTGTTGGCCAGCTGTCCCACTGTTGGCCAGCTGTCCCACTGTTGGCCAGCTGTCCTCCTGTTGGCCAGCTGTCCTCCTGTTGGCCAGCTGTCCTCCTGTTGGCCAGCTGTCCTCCTGTTGGCCAGCTGTCCTCCTGTTGGCCAGCTGTCCCCCTGTTGGCCAGCTGTCCCCCTGTTGGCCAGCTGTCCCCCTGTTGGCCAGCTGTCCCCCTGTTGGCCAGCTGTCCCACTGTTAGCCAGCTGTCCTACTGTTAGCCTGTTAGCTCAGCCAGATAAGTTTGTGTCATGACTGTTTTTATGACTATTGTCCATAAACTGACATCAGTTGTCATTATTGATTATTATCTGATGTGTCACTGGTATGACAGTTATGTATGTTTTACCCACAGCAACTATTAAAACCTTCCCCAACCAGAAACTATGGATTGATGGCAGAATTCGCGCAAAACTGAAAGCGTGAACGACTGCTTTTAACCAGGGCAAGGCGGCCGGAAACATGACCGAATACAAACAGTGTAGCTATTCCCTCCGCAAGGCAATCAAACAAGCTAAGCGTCAGTATAGAAACAAAGTAGAGTTGCAATTCAACGGCTCAGACACGAGAGGTATGTGGCTGGGTCTACAGTCAATCACGGACTACAAAAAGAAAACCAGCCCCGTCGTGGACCCTGGGTCTCGACCCCGCTGCAACTGGGTCCTGGACTTCCTGACGGGCCGCCCCCAGGTGGTGTGGGTAGGAAACAACATCTCCACCTCGCTGATCCKCACACTGGGGCCCCACAAGAAATTGGCTTGTCACTAAAAACACTCACAAACTTTTAAAGATGCACAATCGAGAGCATCCTGTCAGGCTGTATCACCACCTGGTACGGCAACTGCTCCGCCCACTACCGTAAGGCTCTCCAGAGGGTAGTGAGGTCTGCACAACGCATCACCGGGGGCAAACTACCTGCCCTCCAGGACACCTACACCACCCGATGTCACAGGAAGGCCAAAAAGATGATCAAGGACAACAACCACCCAAGCCACTGCCTGTTCACCCCGCTATCATCCAGAAGGCGAGGTCAGTACAGGTGCATCAAAGCTGGGACCGAGAGACTGAAAAACAGCTTCTATCTCAAGGCCATCAGACTGTTAAACAGCCACCACTAACATTGAGTGGCTGCTGCCAACATACTGACTCAATCTCTAGCCACTTTAATAATAAAAAATTGGATGTAATAAATGTATCACTTGTCACTTTAAACAATGCCACTTTATATAATRTTTACATACACTACTCATCTCAAATGTATATACTGTCCTCAATACCATCTACTGCATCTTGCCTATGTCGTTCGGCCATCTCTCATCCATATATATTTTTATGTACATATTCTTATTCATTCCTTTACACTTGTGTGTATAAGGTAGTTGTTGTGAAATTGTTATATTACTTGTTAGATATTACTGCACGGTCGGAACTAGAAGCACAAGCATTTTGCAACACTCGCATTAACATCTGCTAACCATGTGTATGTAACCAATACAATTAGATTTTTWWWTTTTTTTAAATTTATTTTTGAAGTTAAGTCTTATGACGCAACTATGTAGGGGTTCATTTCCCCTTTTAGCAGAATAAGTGACAGAAATGTCTGTGCCTTCACGGTCACTGTCCTCCTCAAGTTCCCGTTCTATGTTCTCTTTCTCATTGCACAAGTTCCTGATTTCACTCGTTGTGTTCTTCTTTTCCACCTCTCTGTATCAAACAATACCGTTGACTCCATTTCTTATTTCATTGAGTCGTTTTCAGGGTTGTTTTTCTGCTTGTCTATTTCTCTTCAACAAGGTGTACTCAATCAGGTTAGAATTAAAGTAGAAGTCCTTTCCCGTAAACCACTTCCTCAACACAACCCTGTTTGGTCAGATTGAGAAGTGGATATTGTGTGTCTTCAGAGGGCAGCCGRGTGGTTAAGAGCACTAATCAAAAGGTTGCTGGTTCAAATCCTCGTGCCSAYTAGGTGACAAATCTGTCAGTGCCCTTGAGCAAGGCACTTAATTGCTCCTGTGAATTGCTCTGGATATGACTAACTGAATGTAAATCTACCATCTCCGCATTCACTTTTCCGCTGCCTCAAGCCGTTTGTGTGTCATTACTGTGCWTGTGTGTTTGAGTCCACAGCAGCCATGGGTACAGTGCTCCATCCTTGCAATCTCATGAATAATACTGTATAGTAGGTTTCCAGTTTTAGCCAACTATGCATTAGTCCCTCTGGCTCTGATGGGGCGCTAGTAACTATCTGTTCCACTGGTAAATGTGTCAAGGTGAAGAGTATCGTTGCCCGAACGTGGGTGTCTCTGTGTGTGCGTGTCTGTGCGTGTCTGTGTGTGTGTGTGTGCGTGTGTGCATGTGTGTTTGTTCGCCGGTGTTTGCATTAGGGTGTGTCTGTGTTTGTTGTACAATAACGGATTGACTGTGGCTAAAGTCCAGCTCCAGACCGTTTGGCAGTTGTTTTAAGGCAGTAATGCAGGCCGTTGAGCAAGAACTTCAACTCAAATTTGCAATATTAGATTTGAGTTGTTAAATATTGGTAAATCTTGGAGGTATAAAATACTTGTTCAAGTGCAAAAGTAATGTGTTAATATTTGAATTAACCTCTCTCTCTCTTCGCTTCTCTCCCACTCTCCCCCCCCGCCCCTGTCCTCCTCTCTGCTCTCTCTCTGTCCCCCTCTCTCTCCCCTCCGCTCTCTCCCCGTCCGCTCTCTCTCTCCTCTCCTCTCTCTCTCTCTCGTCTCTCTGCTCTCTCTCTCCTCTCTCTCTCTCTCTCTCTCTCTCTCTCTCTCTCTCTCTCTTACTCTCCTCTCTCTCTCTCTCTCTCTCTCTCCTCCCTCTCCTCTCTCTCTCTCTCCCTCCTCTCTTCAGCGTCTCTCGCTCTCTCTGCTCTCTCTCCCCCTCCTCTCTCTCGCTCGCCTCTCCTCTCTCTCTCCCGCTCTCTCCCCCTCCCTCTCCCTCTCTCTCTCCTCGCTTGTCTCTCTCCCGCTCTCTCCCCTCCCTCTCTCTCTCACTCTCTCCCCCTCCCTCTCTCTCTCCATGTCTCTCGCCTTCCGCCTCTCCCCCCTCCCTCCTCTCTCACCTCGCCCCTCCCTCTCTCTCTCTCGATGTCTCTCGCTCTCTCCCCCTCGCTCTCTCCCCCTCCCTCCCCCTCGGTCTCTCCCCTGTCTCTCTCCCTGTCTCTCGCTGTCTCTCTCTCTCACCAGGTAAGTCCCACCTGGCCATCGTTCAGAAGGTGAATAATGAGGGGGAGGGGGATCCGTTCTACGAGGTGCTGGGATTGGTTACCTTGGAAGACGTCATCGAGGAGATCATCAAATCAGAGATCCTGGACGAGTCGGACCTTTACAGTGAGTCCTACTGGGTTATAACATGTTTATTACAACATGTGTGTTCATAGAACATGAGCCTATAACTCATGTATTAACCTATTACTTATTACTAATTAGCCTTTATTACATTTAAGTCATTTAGCAGACGCTCTTATCCAGAGCGACTTACAAATTGATAGATATTTAGTACATACCCTTAGAATGCAAAGCTGAGGATGTGCATGCCCATCCCCAGAATCGTCTGTTTTCAACGGATAAAGCAAAGGACACGATCAACTTCATAGTTAAGAACACTATAAGAACATGGAAGAACATGCAATGGTTCTACAAGAACCAATATCAATCCCTAGAAACACAACATTATGGATCAATCCTTGGTTCGCTTTTCAAGATTCATCGATAAATTGGTCCACATGGAAAACTAAAGGCATAGAAACCGTAAATGACCTGGTAAYAGGAAATACATTTATTTCCATGACGGAATTAAAAAGCATTTTTTGGACTGACCAATGTAGATATTTTCAAGTACATCCAACTTAAAAGTTTATATCACAAAAACTTTGATTTAAAATCGTTTGGACATGAGAGCAATCTTGAGGGAAACCTATGTCAGAAAAAGATATTCATATGATGGTTAAGATATAGAAAACCTTTCAGAGAGCCAACTGACAACCTCTTAGAGAAAAATATAAACTGTTGGAACCAAGACTTCAAAATAACTGATATTGGCACAAGATGGAGGGAAAGTTGGAACATAACGAATGAGATTACGGTTAACCAAAATGTACGCTTAATCCCAGTATAAGTGGTTATACAAAAGACACAATTCACAAATTCTACAGCACAACGTCAGAGTCCTGTCTGAAGTGTAAACCCTACTAATGTCTCAATAATTCATGCCTTCTGGGAAGGTTACAAAAGTTATGGGCGGAGTTGGAAAGATGGATGTGAAGCAGTATTGCAATGTAAATGTGCTTTTAATTCGTCTGGCTGTGTATTTCAAGACATGAGGCTGCAGTGAGATACCCGATGGGTTGGACAAAACTCTTCTCATCAACTATCTTAAAACAACAAAAACCTAGACGGAAAAAACCCTGAAAATCAGCCAATCCTCCCCACGCAATGGAAGGGTCAAATGCTTTATTATCTAAACATTTTAAAGAGCCGTGGACGACGGAGAGAAACAAAATGGTGCCGTTTGAGGCCATGTGACAGAAAGTGATTAGGGTGGGGGCTCGTGGGTCTTTGTATGATTTGGTTGTTATTTTAGTATGTGTATGTTTTGTATTGTTTTATAAAAGATAAAATAAAATCTTATTAATCACATTTTTCAAAAGAATGCAAGGCTGACCTGTGGTTCTAAAATCTGCCGTGTGACACAAATTAACAATATTAATCCACTCGGGATAAACTGTGTTGAGATCGGTGTCCTCGGTCAGATGCTTATCAGATGTCCCTCCCCTCTGACCTTCTCCTCCAATGGGTTTTGAGGAGGAGAGGAGAGAGGATTCGAGGAAACAAGGAAATGCAGTTTAGATTCTGCCCTAATCTGTAACCTGTCCTTTTGTGTTCTGTCCTTTTGTGTTATCTCTCACCTAGCTGACAACAGCAGAAACAGGAAGAAGGTGGCACCCAATAAGAACAAACGAGATTTCTCCGCCTTCAAACAGAGCGAGAGCGAATCCAAAGTCAAGATCTCCCCTCAGCTGCTATTGGCCGCTCACCGTTTCCTGGCAACAGGTTAGAACATGTGTCCTCCAAACCACACAATGCAACCCCACACACTGTCACACACTACCCAACCACAATATGCCACAATACAGTGCATTTGGAAAATATTCAATCCCCTTGACTTTTTCCACATTTTGTTACGTTACAGCCTTATTCGAAAATAGATTTTTTTTTTTTATCCTCATCAATCTACACACAACACCCCCTAATGAAAACAGGTTTTTAGAAATGTTTGCACATTTATTACAAATAAAAACAGAGTATTCAGACCCTTTGCTATGAGACTCGAAATTGAGCTCAGGTGCATCCTGTTTCCATTGATCATCCTTGAGGTGTTTCTACAACTTGATTGGCGTCCACCTGTGGTAATCAATTGGTTTGACATGATTTGGAAAGGCACCATGTATCTATATAGGTCCCACAGTTGACAGTGCATGTCAGAGAAAAAACCAAGCCTGAGGTCGAAGGAATTGTCCATAGAGCTCCAAGACAGCAATGTGTCGAGGCACAGATCTGGGAAAGGTACCAAAAAATGTCTGCAGTCATTCTTAAAAAGAAGAAGTTTGGAACCACCAAGACTCTTCCGATAACTGGCCGTCCGGCCAAACTGAGCAATCGGGGAGAAGGGCCTTGGTCAGGGAGTGACCAAGAACCCGATGGTCACCTGACAGAGCTCCAGAGTTCCTCTGTGGCGATGGGAGAACATTATAGAAGGACAACCATCTCTGCAGCACTCCACCAATCAGGCCTTTATGGTAGAGTGGCCAGACGGAAGCCATTCCTCAGTAAAAGGCACATGACAGCTCGCTTGGAGTTTGCCAAAAGGCACCTAAAGACTCTCAGACCTTGAGAAACGAGATTCTCTGGTGTGATGAAAACAAGATTGATCTGAATGCCATGTTTCACGTCTGGAGGAAACCTGGCACATCCCTACGGTGAAGCATGGTGGTGGCAGCATCATGCTGTGGGATGTATTTAGCGGCAGGGACTGGGAGACTAGTCTGGATCGAGGGAAAGATAACAGAGCAAAGTACAGAGAGATCCTTGATGAAAACATGCTCCAGAGTGCTCAGGACCTCAGACTGGGGCGAAGGTTCAACTTCCAACAGGACAACACCCTAAGCACACAGCCAAAACAACGCAGGAGTGGCTTTGGGACAAGTCTCTGAATGTCCTTGAGTGGCCCAGCCAGAGCCCAGACTTGAACCCGATCGAACATCTCTGGAGAGACCTGAAAATAGCTGTGCAGCAACACCCCCATCCAACCTGACAGAGCTTGAGAGGATCGCAGAGAAGAATGTACAGTGTGCTAAGTACAGGTGTGCAAGCTTGTAGCGTCATACCCAAGTAGACTCCAGGCTGTAATTGCTGCCAAAGGTGCTTCAACAAAGTACTGAGTAAAGGTCTGAATACTTATGTAAATGTCATATTTTCGTTTTTTGTTTCTAATACGTTTGTAAAAATCCTAAAAACATGTTTTTGCTTTTCATTATGGGGTATTGTGTGTAGATAGATTTTAGATTAAGGCTGTAACGTAACAAAATGTTGAAAAAGTCAAGGGGTCTGAATACTTTCCGAGTGTACGACATGTCTAGCTCAGTTGGTAAAAGCGTGTCGCAACTCGTTAAGAATGCCAATGTTGTTCAAGTCCCTCAGCGATTGCTTATTCATAGTAGAAATGTATGTAAAAAACAATACAACCAGGTTGAATGTTGTGACGTAAATGATTCACTTGTTGCCAGCACCGCTAGTCTTGCGGTCTGTTGTAGCTCAGCTAGAATTACGTTGCTGTCCCTCTTCTCCTCTAAAACAACAGAGATTGCAGTATTACAGCATGCCTGTCTGTGTCTGCCTCTACCCTCTCTGTCTGTCTACATCTACCCCCTCTGCTCTACCCTCTCTGTGTCTGCCTCTACCTCTCTGTCTGTCTGCCTCTACCCTCTCTGTCTGTCTGCCTCTACCTTCTCTGTCTGTCTGCCTCTACCCTCTCTGTCTGTCTGCCTCTACCCTCTCTGTCTGTCTGCCTCTACCCTCTGTCTGTCTGCTTCTACCCTCTGTGTCTGTCTGCCTCTACCCTCTGTGTCTTTAACATAATTTCAGTTCAGTCAAATTACAATTTGTCTCTCTCTCCAGAGGTGACGTTATTCAGCCCGTCCCAGATATCAGACAAGGTTCTGTTGAGGATTCTGAGACACCCCGACGTCATCCAGGACATTAAGTTCAACGACAGTGACAAACGCTGTCCTCAACACTTTGTCTACCAGAGAGGGAAGGCTGTCGACTACTTCATACTCATACTGCAGGTAGGCTACACACCACACGCACTCTTTCTTTCTGGCTGTCTTTGTGTGACTCAGTCAGTGATTGATTCAATGAGTCACCATTGTGACATGGTTTTAAATTCCCACATGAAAAGTTCCTTCTTAGTTTGTTTTTATATAAGTCCTCACTTCCTCTGTTCATACTGGCCTGGAATAGACCCCAGAAACACTCTCTAACATCAGTGTTGAACGCTGCCGTGTCCTGCTACCTGTAACAGATGGCAACTCCCTGCCCTGCCTCGACAGGGGGTCGCAAAGTATTTACTTATTTAACCATGCACGGGGTTGACGGAAGGAGGCTTTCTGTGTCACAACACTAACCCAGAGGGAGCTAGCCCTAGCTCTACGTTAATCAACCACACAGCCACATCCTGTTGAAGACTGTCGTGAAAGCCTGAAAACATATTGTTCTCCGGAAGCAAGGCCTTCACACCTACACTCTCTCCAACATATTGTTCTCCGGAAGCAAGGCCTTCACACCTACACTCTCTCCAACATATTGTTCTCCGGAAGCAGAGGAGACGAGACTTTATACTCGTGTCGCACCGATATGCCATTTTTGTTCGATACCAATATTTTCCTTGACGAAAAAAAAGCGATACTGATAACCAATATATTTATATTTTTAGGACTTTTAAGCATTCTAGTACAGTTAAATAGTTAACACATGGGCGCAGCGGTCTAAGGCACTGCATCTGTGCAAGAGGCGTCACTACAGTCCCTGGTTCGAATCCAGCTGTATCACATCCGGCCGTGATTGAGAGTCCCATAAGGCGGCGCACAATTGGCCCAGCGTCGGCCGGTGTAGGCTGTCATTGTAAATAAGAATTTGTTCTTAACTGACTTGCCTAGTTAAATAAAGGTTACACACACTGACCAAAAAGTTATTTTGTTGGTATTTACGTATGTCCCCATTACCAGTAAAACATCATCAAAACCTATTTCTTTCACTGACTTGCTGTGCTGTTTGGTCGTTCAGACGTTTCATTCTCAACCAGGATTTCTATGGAACGCCGTTTGGGTCTTTGCGTGTCAAAAAAGTTACACGTCAAATAAGCTTGTTGACCAATCAGGATCTGAATATGACTGCACGTCACATAATAATTTAACGCGCTCATACGTTTTTTACATAGTTATTACACTATCACTCGTATTTCATATATCACAACGATTCATCGATACGTGTGCTATGATGCTGGTAAAGTTGTCTCGCGCACCTACAGTGCTGGTCATAAAAAAAGCTAGCTAGCTCATTGATGTAAACAATGTTCTTCCTCAAAAACATAGCAAAACGACATCTGTTTCAGTAGCTATATAGTTAGCTAGCTAACTATATAGCTAGGTGTCATCTAAAATAACCCTAATTTATAAGACAGTTCTTATTTGATTAAGGGTGGTCGGACCCATCTATGTGAAGCTAGCCACAATAAGGATTAGCCACAATAGTGGACTTTGCGGTTAGCATTCAAAATAAAAGTATGGCATAATTCTACTATTTGTATTAATTTGCATCACTGTCAATGACACCTTTTATTTTGAAGGTAAACTGTAAATTCCACTATTGTGGCTAATCTTTATTGTGGCTAGCTTTACGACACACAAACCGGTCCTGTCGAGCTTCACTAGCCAGATGAAGCTAGCTGGCTGTTTATAACGTTAGCTTTGGGCAACAGGGTTAAGTAGCTGGCTAGCTATTTATTTTCA
>NW_019942985.1:41102-53110 GCF_002910315.2 Salvelinus sp. IW2-2015 | reverse complement strand
CGAACGTGAAGTTCAATTTAATCGGAAGCGACAAAGTGGACACGCAGCTAATCTCATCAAGGGATTTCTAAATCATTGCTAAGAATAATGAAATGACTGTGCATTTTCTTAATGGTCATTGTTTTTCAGGCTGGGCTGTATGGTGCTAGTAGGTACCAAGGCTACGAGCTAGCACCCCAGAAGTTGCAAGTCAAAATAAATTTGGATGCCTTTATTACAACGCGGGATATTGGTAAACAACATCGGTTCGTTGGCCTGGTGTTTGCAGATTTTTTTTGTACAGGCTTTGACAGTTGCTACTGTCATCGTTTTTGTTACACGTCATATACTTAAGACTTCCGGCGGGAAAACAGCGTTCAATGTAGTTCTCCTTGGGGTCCTCCTTCTCAAAAATTGCTATTAGAAGGCGGCCTAATTCACGTCCAGTAGTTGACACTATTAGCTGGGCCTCCGTCGCTAGAGACTATTTGTTTCAATCAGTATGATTCGTACACTATCTGAAAAACTGGAGGCCAGGGTGTTAGGCCCGCGTTATATAAGGAGGAGGTCCCGACCTAATTGGGGACGAAATTTAAGTTCTTTGAGAAGAGAGAGACGGAAGAGACGTTAAAATGAAGATGGCTTGTTGTGTGTGTCCTTTTTGTCGTGTTACTAAAAAGGATACAGGTACGCCCTGGTCAAAGCTGTACACAAAAAGTCTGCAAAACACCCGGGCCACGGAAACGTGTGTTTACAGATGCTTCGCGTTGGGTAATTAAAGCATAATTTATTTGACTGGGCATTCCTGGCGGTAGCTAGCTTGCTTGGTATAGCTACGCCCCCATAGAGTGCTGAAAACAATGAACCAGTGAGAAACTGCAGTCATGTTTCATTATTTTCTTAGCAATGGATCAATCCTTGTGAGTATTATGTCTCGGTTGCACTTGGTTCGATAAGAATATTCGAGATGAGACGAGGAGGCCCGCTATATAGATATTAGAAATTGGAGAACGTTATACAGGACGAGTGAGGCCGGATGGATAAATAGAAATTATTTGAGGTCTTGAGACGAGGGAAGGCCTAGCTATCATTAGAAGAACTCCTGTTGCCCAAAAGCTAACGGTTGAGAAGCATGAAACACCGAGACCGAGGAGCGTAAAGCGCTATTATGACATCATTGGGATTAGAGGTATGGAGGACAGCCAGTGTAACGGGGACGCTATCAAGGACAATCATGGGGATGTAGTTGAAACGGTGGAGGTGGGCTCGATAAGTACTGAAATAGTAAAGAGCACAGCTAGAAGGGCCACTAATAAGGCACAATACCATTTTGAAGATGAAGGAGACGAATAGGAGGCCCAAAGTATATTGAACCCATTTATTTCGTCATAGAAAGAAGGGACGTAGGAGGGCTGCTAATATGGACAGGTGGGATGCATTATCAATTATAAACAAGAAGACAGTAAGGTGGAAGGCTTACTATCATGACAGATACAATTTATTTGTATTATGAATGTAGGAACAGAGAGGGAGGCTCACAGCTCAGTCAAAAGTCAACTTAATTGGAGGGAACTAGAGACACGTACGGATGAGTCCGTGGGTTAGCTATTGAAGTCATTGTAGACTCGCATGACGGATGGAGGCTTACCAGTAACACGAATATTCCGTATATAGTAAATGATAGAGCAGAAGGACTTGATGAAACTTACGTAGATAAGATTTTAATTTTGAGAAACGACGCCTGGTTAGCTAATATAGTTCATAAGGAGGACGCTCTCCATTAAGCTCAACGATAAATACTTGAGGAAGTAGGGACAGAGAAGATGTGGTCTTTACGGTCATTTAAGTAATTTTTATTGAGGGGAAAAGGAGACGAGGAGTGCTCACTGATAGAATATAACAATCTTCAAGATATGAGACGCAGACGGAGGCACTAGATAGAATTATTGTGAGTGAGAGACGAGAGTAAGCTGCAACTAAAGGAATACTGGGAGAGGTGTGGCACGGCAGAGAGGACAGAATTTTAAGCACAAAGTAGCTAGAGAAGGAGCACAAGCGATGGAGAGTCCACGGATTATATCGTATGTTGTATGAGTGATGAAGATACGACGAGGGTAGAGGCTACTGTGTATAACGGATATGTAAAAATACTGGTATGAGCGAGGTAAAGAAGACTGTTACTTATGGGGAGGCCTGGCTATACGATAGAAAGTCATATTCAAGAGTCCTAGATGTGGACTGCAAGGAGCGCCCCCGCGTTCTAGATTTTGACGTGTAGTAACTGTTGTTATGACAAACGCAAAAGACGGAGACCGAGAGAGGCCCGGCGTGTAGGCAACTAAATAGATAAATGTGTAGGATTAGAGACGAGAAGAGTGGCAAACACGTCTAGAGTACGAGACCAATACTATGCAGGAGGGTGAATGACGATCGGGAGGCCACTTGAAAGAAATAATTAGAGGTGCGTGGTGTAGGAAGAGGTGGATGGGGTGGTGTTATGGGTGGGCGAATACTTGGTGTTTAAAGGGAAGTCATACATACTGCATAATTATTTACTTCATAATACAAATGTAAAATTATGATTTTTGAGGGAATCACACACTAGTGTGTGTATTGAATGTCTTTTTCTCTTAATTCATATACAGTTTAGGTCATAGGTTCATGGTTTAAGTACAATGTCTTTTAAGAGGTTGAATACACACTCCTATTTAAGACACAGTGGACAGCCCTACAAAACCAGGGTCCCTAGATGCAGGCATTTGGGGCAGGTTGTCGATTGGATGGTCGTACCGGCCTATGGTATAAGAGTGAGAGATACTCCTACATCACCGTAGGGATGTGGATCAAGCTGAGATTGACAAGGGAGCTGTTAGTCGAACGTCTCTCTTGCCGCACTGATAAGTCACGGCCGGTTACGGCGCGTTCCCATGTAGTTTGTTATTTATATATTCTAATTATAGTATGGTTTACTATGTATTGTATATTATAATGTCTATTATATATATATATGATGATTGTTATCAGTACGGCTTTTTTCACGGTCAAGGAAAATTATTGGGTATTCTTATCAAGAATGCATGAATATGGCATATTCGGTTGCAAGAACACGAGCTATAAACGTCTCGGTCTCTCTGCTTCGGAGAAACAATATTTGTGCTTGGGTAGAGAGTGTAGGTGTAGAATGGCCTTGCTCTCCGGTAGAACAATATGTTATAGAGAGGTAGGAGTGGTAGGTGGTGAAGTGCCTTGATCCGGAGAGACAATTACATATTTGGACGAGTGTAAGGTGTGAAGGCTTTGGTTCAGCAGTCTGCTCTGGGATGAACAAATTAGGTTCATGGATGAGATGGTTGGTAGTTTGGGTGTCATGGTCTTTGGACATTCCGGTGAAGAATAGACATATATAGGTTTTCAACGGATTGTTGTACACCATGCAAGGTCATAAACTCCATTCAACAGGATTTGGATTAGTCATGTGGAAATCTCTGGTGTGAGAGTTAGGACTTTACTGTAGAAGGCTTAGGGGCTTGAGCACGCACTGACTTTTGGGAGTTAACGGTATGCTAGTGGTACTATTCGAAATAAAGATCACTACCTTCCTTCCAAACCCCACCCAGGGGCAAGTGGTTATGCACTAGTGAGTACTTTGGATCCGCCATAGGTATCCGGCACGAGCGAAGGGGCAAGCGGGAGTATGCAATCTTGGTTCTTTAGGTAATGTCGGACCTCGGTCAAGACGTTGCAACCTTGGGGATGAGTTTAGCACGATGTGTTTTGTTGGAGTCCTATTTTCCTGGCCAGTAATGAACGACTAGGAAGATGAGACTAGTAGTGAATACAAAGATACATGAAATCTATGGAATGGAGAACTGACTTCACTGTGGGAATTAAAACCATGTCACAATGTCCTGTGATCATTGAATCACAATCACTTTCTGTCAGTCTCTGTTTGGATGAGTCACAGAATAGCGAGCATGCCAGTAACAGCAATTTAGATGTGGCGTGGTGGTGTGTAGCATGATTGCACACTGATAGATAATGTAGCATGAAGTCTGCTCGATCAGCTTAGCCCTCTCTTGTGTTACGCAGAAAAATGGTGGGGATTAGGGGAAGAGCAAGGCGTATTGTCACTGGTCGTTGGGAAATTGTCAATCAGTCTCTGTGACTTTGACGTCGGGGGTGTATCTAAGAAATCTGCTCTCAACAGAACTCTTGTTTGATTGTGGCGGTACGGGTCGAATAACGTCACCATTCTTGGACAGAGAGACCACAATTGTTATTCCATATTGAACTGAATCTGAAAGTATAGTTAAGGGACACACGAGGGTAGTGTAAGGAGCGAGACAGACACTCATGGGGTTATGAGCGCACGAACAGAACATAGCTAGCGGGTAGCTAGGCGGTCAAGACAGGTGGTCACTAAATGACTCATTGCGCACATGACAAACTGAGCATACATTTTCCACAATCACTACTGTAGTAGTGTCTGGCTGCTGCATGCAATGTTGGAGGAGTTGAGGACAGAAAAGTATTTACTGTCTCTCTACTACAGTAAAATAATGTCTCAATGTGTTTCGGTGTCCAAATGAACTACTCTGTTGGGACCAAACTCAAATGCATATCGAGTTGAAACGGTTTGTAGAGAGGAAGAAGTGATCTCTCAGCTTTATTTTGTGAATGGCAGGGGGAGGGGGCCTGGTGTGTGTCCACGTTGTGAATGAGATTAAGCGGTGGAAGCGGAGAGGGTTCACTCTCCCCGCAAAATTTCTTTCCTGACTTCCGCTTTTTGGGACACGACTCACCATTTGTTTACGCGCCGCGGCCAAGAAGCCAAATGAGCTCCTGCAACATTATATATAGATCTCTGGTGTAAATGGAAGGTAGCACAGCACGAAAGCGCGGAAAAAGAGGTGGTCAGAGCCTGCACTGGAGGGTCAGAGGGCCTGAAATTTACCGAATGACCCCACATCACAATAAGGTTCATAGACGCCTTTTACACCCCATGGAGTTCACCTGGTCGGCACCGCACACATCAATAGATCCCACAGCCATACCGCGCACCAAGAGGCAGTGTTCTTAATGTTTTGGTATACTGCAGTGTATAGGGAGTAGAAAATAACATGGCTTATATCAGGGGTTACCATGGAGGGAGGCAGAGAAGGGGAGAAGGGGGAGAGAGGGAGACATCGGGTCCAGAGCGGCTGTACTAGATTGATCCTCTTACGTAAACCAACGCCAGACGCGCACGCCACAAGCAGGAGCCGCACACCGCGCAGAAAGAGCGGCCGCCGAGCACCCGGGAGAGGAGACTGGCGAGACACCGTGGTGTCACATGCACTCAGTCCACCACCACCCGACCCCCCTCGCACCCTCGTATCAATAGGCTAATAACCAACTTTAATTAACCTCCAGGATTAAGCCTCTGCACACTCTGTGTAGAACGCGCAACACACCACAGAACACACCACACAGAAGCACAGAACAACAGACAGCAGCACAGACACACACAGACACACCCAGACACCAGATGAAGCTAGCTGGCTGTTTATAACGTTAGCTTTGGGCAACAGGGTTAAGTAGCTGGCTAGCTATTTATTTTCATGAACTGAAGTTCAATTTAAATAAGCGAACAAGTGGCTACGCAGCTAATACTTACTCACAAGGATTTCTAAATCATTGCTAAGAATAATGAAAATGACTGCAGTTTCTACTGGTCATTGTTTTCAGGCTAGCTGTATTGGTGCTAGCTAGGTACCAAGCTAAAGCTAGCTACCCCAGAAGTTGCAGTCAAATAAATGATGCTTTATTACCAACGCGGGATATTGTAAACACATCGTTTGTGGCCGGTGTTTGCAGACTTTTTTTGTACAGCTTTGACAGTGCTACTGTATCTTTTTTGAAACGCAAAGACCCAAACAGCGTTCCATAGTATGTCGTGAAGCTAATAGCAGTGACGCTGTTCCTGTGTAACTCCAGTAGGACAACATCTGAAAAATAGCACAGTTGGTAGTGTGTACCGGTGCTTGACAAGTCGGCGAAAGCCAACATCACTCACGGAAGAGAACGGTTGATTGTCAAGGGCAATGAATTCCATTATCTGGGCTTTAATGGATTTCGCCTTTGAGTTGTCTCGCTTACATTTTCTTACTCTTTCAAATGACTGCTCGACTTGTTGACTGCTCGATCCACACAGCAGACATTGTGGGCTAAGTTAGGAATGCTGTGTTGCACGTGTAGCGCAACATTTTACATGGCGTTATAACGTCATGTACCTACGTTATATAGGTATGCACGGCTGCTTTGACATCGGTTTTTAACATCGGCGTTAAACTAGACATCGGGCCGATACCAATGTTGCCATTTTTAGCTAATATTGGCCAATTCCGTTATGTTCACCGACCATATCGTGCATCCCTACTTTATACTTATTGAGAAGAGACGAGGAGGACGCTATAGAATATTGAGAAGAGACGAGGAGGCCGCTATAGAATATTGAGAAGAGACGAGGAGGCCCCTATAGAAAATTGAGAAGAGACGAGGAGGCCACTATAGAATATTGAGAAGAGACGAGGAGGCCGCTATAGAATATTGAGAAGAGACGAGGAGGCCATATAGAATATTGAGATGGACGAGAGGCCGCTATAGAATATTGAGAAGAGACGAGGAGGCCATATAGAATATTGAGATGAGACGAGGAGGCCGCTATAGAATATTGAGAAGAGACGAGGAGGCCGCTATAGAAATATTGAAAGAGACGAGGAGGCCGCTATAGAATATTGAAAGAGACGAGGGAGCCGCTATAGAATATTGAGAGAGAACGAGGAGGCCAATATAGAATATTGAGAAGAGACGAGGAGGCCGCTATAAGAATATTGAAAGAGACGAGGAGGCCGCTATAGAATATTGAGAAGAGACGAGGAGGCCGCTATAGAATATTGAGAAGAGACGAGGAGGCCAATATAGAATATTGAGATGAGACGAGGAGGCGCTATAGATATTGAGAAGAGACGAGGAGGCCGCTATAGAATATTGATAAGAGACGAGGAGGCCGCTATAGAATATTGAGAAGAGACGAGGAGGCGCTATAGAATATTGAGAAGAGACGAGGAGGCCAATATAGAATATTGAGATGAGACGAGGAGGCCAATATAGAATATTGAGATGAGACGAGGAGGCCGCTATAGAATATTGAGAAGAGACGAGGAGGCCGCTATAGAATATTGAAAGAGACGAGGAGGCCGCTATAGAATATTGATAAGAGACGAGGAGGCGCTATAAGAATTGAGAAAGACGGGAGGCCATATAGAATATTGAGATGAGACGAGGAGGCCGCTATAGAATATTGATAAGAGACGAGGAGGCCGCTATAGAATATTGAGATGAGAAGAGGAAGGCCGCTATAGAATATTGAGAAGAGACGAGGAGGCCAATATAGAATATTGAGATGAGACGAGGAGCCGCTATAGAATATTGAGAGAGACGAGGAGGCCGCTATAGAATATTGATAAGAGACGAGGAGGCCGCTATAGAATATTGATAAGAGACGGAGCCGCTATAGAAATTGAGAAGAGACGAGGAGGCCCTATAGAATATTAGAAGAAGACGAGGAGGCCGCTATAGAAATATTGAGAAGAGACGAGGAGGCCGCTATAGAATATTGATAAGAGACGAGGAGGCCGCTATAGAATATTGAGAAGAGGAGGCAACTATAGATAATTGAGACGAGACGAGGAGGCCGCTATAGAATATTGATAAGAGACGAGGAGGCCACTATAGAATATTGATAAGAGACGAGGAGGCCGCTATAGAATATTGAGATGAGACGAGGAGGCCGCTATAGAATATTGAGACGAGGAGGCCCACTATAGAATATTGAGACGAGGAGGCCGCTATAGAATATTGATAAGAGACGAGGAGGCCACAATAGAATATTGATAAGAGACGAGGAGGCCGCTATAGAATATTGATAAAGAGACGAGGAGGCCGCTATAGAATATTGATAAGAGACGAGGAGGCCAATATAGAATATTGAGATGAGAGAGGAGGCCGCTATAGAATATTGAGACGAGGAGGCAACTATAGAATATTGAAGACGAGACGAGGAGGCCGCTATAGAATATTGATAAGAGACGAGGAGGCCACTATAGAATATTGATAAGAGACGAGGAGGCCACTATAGAATATTGATAAGAGACGAGGAGGCCGCTATAGAATATTGATAAGAGACGAGGAGGCCGCTATAGAATATTGAGGATGAGACGAGGAGGCCGCTATAGAATATTGATAAGAGACGAGGAGGCGCGCTATAGAATATTGATAAGAGACGAGGAGGCCACTATAGAATATTGATAAGAGACGAGGAGGCCGCTATAGAATATTGATAAGAGACGAGGAGGCCGCTATAGAATATTGAGATGAGACGAGGAGGCCGCCTAAGAATATTGAGAAGGACGAGGAGGCCGCTATAGAATATTGAGATGAGACGAGGAGGCCCTATAAGAATATTGAGAGAGACGAGGAGGCCGCTATAGAATATTGATAAGAGACGAGGAGGCCGCTATAGAATATATTGAGAAGAGACGAGAGCGCGCTATAGAATATTGAGATGAGACGAGGAGGCCGCTATAGAATATTGATAAGAGACGAGGAGGCCGCTATAGAATATTGAGAAGAGACGAGGAGGCCGCTATAGAATATTGAGATGAGACGAGGAGGCCGCTATAGAATATTGAGAAGAGACGAGGAGGCCGCTATAGAATATTGATAAGAGACGAGGAGGCCGCTATAGAATATGAGAAAGACGAGGAGGCACTATAGAATATTGAGATGAGCGAGGAGGCCGCTATAGAATATTGAGATGAGACGAGGAGGCCGCTATAGAATATTGATAAGAGACGCAGGAGGCCGCTATAGAATATTGATAAGAGACGAGGAGGCCGCTATAGAATATTGAGATGAGACGAGGAGGCCGCTATAGAATATTGAGGTGCAGGGTGGGCGTGGTCTAAAAATCAATATCTCAATTTTAATTATATATTGTAAATCATGATTTACAATAAATATGTTTTATGTTTCTCTCGAAATAAGCTTTTGTTGTACAATTTTAAGGGTAGAATACACACATTTTTAAACAGTCAGCAATAATCTAATGAATTCAGGGTTTGTGAAAACTATTCCTAGGCTAAATATAAGCCTTCGACAATCATAAGACCCACTAATAATGTAATTATTTAATCAAAATAGTTTAACCTGCTTTTCTGTAGTAATTACTGATTTGGCTTTCAAGTCTGTCTATGAAAATGCCATTTTTGTTACAAATGTAACCAGAACCATGCATAACACACATTCGCTAATAATGAATAACTTGTTGAAGCAAGCGTTATAGACAATTAACACAGGTCTTATAAACAATCCCACAAGCCCACGTGCTGGTGAGTATCCAGCTAATCTTTATATTTCTAGTTTAGTCCATTTCAGATCTATTTGCTAGCTAACAAGACAGAACAGTTGAATTATGAAGACACCCTTCTGTCAGTCTCTGTTTGATCAGCATGCCAGCCWGTCCACTTTGTTCAGATGTTGAAATCAAATCGCCTGCCTTATTTCTCAGAATGAGAACAAATTGCCAGTTCCTTATATAATTGTCTTTATGCTTATTGCACATTTATAAAACAGACTAGACCGCTAGTGTAACAGACTTTGTTTGGCAAAAATGCTCCTAGCGGTACGTGGTACTGCATTGCCGCACATGACAAACTGAGCATACATTTTCCACAATCACTACTGTAGTAGTGTCTGCTCTGCATGCAATTTGMGGAGTTGAGACAGAMAATATTTACTTCTCCTCTACTACAGTAAAATAATGTCTCAATGTGTTTCGGTGTCCAAATGAACTACTCTGTTGGACCAAACCTCAAATGCAAATATCGAGTTGAAACCGCTTGTCAGAGAGGAAGAAGTGATCTCTCAGCTTTATTGTTGTGAATGGCAGGGGGAGGGGGCTTGGTGTGTGTCCACGTGTGTGTAAACTGAGATTAAGCGGTGAAGCGAGAGGTTTCACTCTCCCCCAAATTTCTCCTGACTTCCCGCTTTTGGGACAACGACTCACCATTGTTAGGGCGGAGACATGAGCATCTCAACATTATATACAGATCTCTGGTGTAAATGGGAAGGTGCACAGCACAGAAAGCGCGAAAGAGGTGGTCAGAGCCTGCAGCTGGAGGTCAGAGCCTGAATTTAAGAAGTGACATCAATAAGGTTTCATAGGTTTTACCTGGATTCACCTGGTCGGTCTGTCGTGGAAAGAGCAGGTGTTCTTAATGTTTTGTATACTCAGTGTATAGGGAGTAGAAAATAACATGGCTATATACAGGGGGTACCATGGAGGGAGGGAGAGAGGGGAGAAGGGGGAGAGAGGGAGACATCGGGTCCAGAGCGGCCTGTACTAATTGATCCCTCTTACGTAAAGGGGAGAAAGGGGGAGGAGAACGGGGGAGGAGAGGGAGAGGAGACTGGGAGACACCGTGTGTGTCACACTGTCAGTCAGCTGTGTATCAATAGGCTAATACCAACTTTAATCTAACCTCCAGGTAGCCTCTGCACCACTCTGTGTAGAAGGACACGCACACAGACACACAGACACACACAGACACACACAGACACACACAGACACACACAGACACACACAGACACACANCACACAGACACACACAGACACACACAGACACACACAGACACACACAGACAGACACACAGAAACACACACACTGTTTTCCCATAAATCAGTTATGGCATTGGTCCCCAAACAGTCATTAGCCAGCGCCAGTAATCCAGGGATCGTTAGGCTCAGCTCGTTAGCCACCCACCCCACCCTCATCATGATGTTAGGCTCAGCTCGTTAGCCACCCACCCCACCCTCATCATGATGTTATCTACTCAGTGGGAGGGCCCATAGGTGGAATAATCCATTGAGCTACACTACATGGAGAAAAGTATGTGGACACCTGCTTGTCGAACATCTCATTATAAAATCATGGGCATTAATATGGAGTTGGTCCCCTCTTTGCTGCTATAACAGCCTCCACTCTTCTGGGAAGGCATTAATATGGAGTTGGTTCCCCCCTTTGCTGCTATAACAGCCTCCACTCTTCTGGGAAGGCTTTCCACTAGATGTTGGAATATTGCTGCGGGGACTTGCTTCCATTCAGCCACAAGAGCATTATTGAGGTCGGGCAGTGATGTTGGGCGATTAGGTCTGACTCGCAGTCGGCGTTCCAGAAATTTGATGAATTGACTTGTTGGAAAGGTGGCATCCTATGACGGCGCACAATTGTCTGGGTTTGGCCGGGGTAGGCCGTCATTGTAAAAAAATATATTTGTTCTTAACTGACTTGACTAGTTAAATAAAGGTTCAATAAATCAATATAAATAAATGGCGGTGCCACGTTGAAAGTCACTGAGCTCTTCAGGAAGGCCATTCTACTGCCAATGTTTGTCTATGGAGATTGCATGGCTGTGTGCTCGATTTTTATACACCTGTCAGCAACGGGTGTGGCTGAAAAAGATCAAGGACATCAACCACCTGAGCCACGGCCTGTTCACCCCGCTACCATCCAGAAGGCGAGGTCAGTACAGGTGCATCAAAGCTGGGACCAAGAGACAGAAGATATTTTTCAATCTTAAGGACATCAGACTGTTAAATAGCCATCATTTGCCGGCTACCACCCGGTTACTCTACCCTGCACCTTAGAGGCTGCTGCCCTATATACACAGACATGGAATCACTGGTCACTTTAATAATGTKTAAATAATGTTTACATACTGCTTTACTCATCTCATATGTATATACTGTATTTTATTCTACTGTATTTTAGTCAATGGCACTATGACATTGCTCAATCTAATATAACAGTTGAAGTCGGAAGTTTATATACACTTAGGTTGGAGTCATTAAAACTCGTTTTTCAACCACCACAAATTTCTTATTTACAAACTATAGTTTTGGCAAGTCGTTTAGGACATCTACTTTG
>NW_019942985.1:36570-41077 GCF_002910315.2 Salvelinus sp. IW2-2015 | reverse complement strand
CAGGTTAAAACTGTCCTATATCGACATAACCTGGAAGACTGCTCACCAAAGAAGAAGCCACTGCTCCAAAACCGCGGGAAAAAAGCCAGACTACGGTTTGCAACTGCACATGGGGACAAAGACCGTACTTTTTGGAGAAATATCCTATGGTCTGATGAAACAAAATAGAACTGTTTGGCCATAATGACCATCGTTATGTTTGGAGGAAAAAGAGAGAGGCTTGCAAGCCGAAGAACACCATCCCAACCGTGAAGCACGGGTGTGGCAGCATCATGTTGTGGGGGTGCTTTTGCTGCAGGAGGGACTGTGCACTTCACAAATGGATGGCATCATGAGGTAGGACAATTATGGGATATATTGAAGCAACATCTCAAGACGTCCGTCAGGAAGTTAAAGCTTGGTCGCAAATGGGTCCTTTCAAATGGACAATGACCTCAAGCATACCTCAAGTTGTGGCAAAATTAAGGACAACAAAGTCACGGTATTGGAGTGGCCATCCACAAGCTCTGACCTCAATCTATAGAAATTTGTTGCAGAACTGAAAAAGCGTGTGTGAGCAAGGCGGCCTACAAACCTGACTCATTACACCAGCTCTGTCAGGAGGAATGGGCCAAAATTCACCCAAATTATTGTGGGAAGCTTGTGGAAGGCTACCCAAAACTTTGACCCAAGTTAAACAATTTAAAGGCAATGCTACCAAGTACTAATTGAGTTTATGTAACTTCTGACCCACTTGGAATGTGATGAAAGAAATAAAAGCTGAAATATATCATTCTCTGTACTGTTATTCTGACATTTCACATTCTTAAAATAAAGTGGTGATCCTAACTGACCTAAACGGAATTTGGCTAAGGTGTATGTAAACGTCCGACTTCACCTGTGTGTGTGTATATATTAATTCCATTCTTTTACTTTTAGGTTGTGTGTTATTGTTGTGAATAGTTTTTAGATACTACTGCACTGTTGGAGCTAGGAACACAAGCATTTCGCTACACCCGCAATAACATCTGCTGAATTGTGTATGTGACCAATAACATTTGATTTGAAGTACAGAATCACTCATTTGAAGGCGTGTACTTTTGGCCATGTAGTGTATGTTTTAGGGGGGTTGGAGAGCACTGACATGTGGAGCCTGTCAACAATTGAATGTTAGGTGGATGGAGCCTGTCAACAATAGAATGTTAGGAGGTGGATGGAGCCTGTCAACAATAGAATGTTAGGAGGTGGATGGAGCCTGTCAACAATAGAATGTTAGGAGGTGGATGGAGCCTGTCAACAATAGAATGTTAGGAGGTGATGGAGCCTGTCAACAATAGAATGTTAGGAGGTGGATGGAGCCTGTCAACAATGAATGTTAGGTGGATGGAGCCTGTCAACAATAGAATGTTAGGAGGTGGATGAGCCTGTCAACAATTGAATGTTAGGTGGATGGAGCTTGTCAACAATAGAATGTTAGGAGGTGGATGGAGCCTGTCAACAATAGAATGTTAGGAGGTGGATGGGGCCTGTAACAATAGAATGTTAGGAGGTGGGTGGAGCCTGTCAACAATAGAATGTTAGGTGGATGGAGCCTGTCAACAATAGAATGTTAGGAGGTGGATGGAGCCTGTCAACAATAGAATGTTAGGAGGTGGATGGGGCCTGTCAACAATATAATGTTAGGAGGTGGATGGAGCCTGTCAACAATAGAATGTTAGGAGGTGGATGGAGCCTGTCACAATAGAATGTTAGGAGGTGGATGGAGCCTGTCAACAATTGAATGTTTAGGTGGATGGAGCTTGTCAACAATAGAATGTTAGGAGGTGGATGGAGCCTGTCAACAATAGAATGTTAGGAGGTGGATTGGGGCCTGTCAACAATAGAATGTTAGGAGGTGGGTGGAGCCTGTCAACAATAAATGTTAGGTGGATGGAGCCTGTCAACAATAGAATGTTAGGAGGTGGATGGAGCCTGTCACAATAGAATGTTAGGAGGTGGATGGAGCCTGTCAAACAATAAGAATGTTAGGAGGTTGGATGGGCCTTGTCAACAATATATATGTTAGGAGGTGGATGGAGCCTGTCAACAATAGGAATGTTAGGTGGATGGAAGCCTGTCAACAATTAGAATGTTAGGAAGGTGGATGGAGCCTGTAACAATAGAATGTTTAGGAGGTGGATGGGCCTTCAACAATAGAATGTTTAGGAGGTGGATGGAAGCCTGTCAATAATAGAATGTTAGAAGGTGGATGGAGCCTGTCAACAATAGAATGTTAGGAGGTGTATGGAGGTCTGTCAACAATAGAATGTTAGAAGTGGATGGAGCCTGTCAAACAATAGAATGTTAGAAGGTGGATGGAAACCTGTCAACAATAGAATGTTAGGAGGTGGATGGAGCCCTGTCAACAATAGAATGTTAGGTGGAATGGGAAATTGTTTGTTGACGGCTGCTCTTGTACTGGCTACACAGGCGGATTTGGTCTAAAGGAGATGGAAGAGGAGAGATTTGTTTATTTGTGGTATTATGAGTAAAGTGCCTTTCGGAAAGTATTCAGACCCCCCTGAAGGATTTAAGACCCGTCAATCACCCAGGTGCGCGCCTGGACCTTATCTTCTGGGAGCAAAAGGTAACGTTAGTGCATTGGAGTGAAGAAGTTGGACTGTCATTTTTAAGATTTTTTTGAAAAATGTCCAAATGACGCCGGGTGGGGGGGGGGGGGGTCCCCCAACCCGCCATGGGACCTCCAGCACCCCCGGAAGGCCCCAAAAGCCCTCTCAATGTGCACCTGGTAACACCGTTCAATCACCAGGTGCACGGCTGGAACTTAGTCTCTGGAGCCGAAAATAAAAAGTTGACAATCATTTGTTAGGTTAGAGCCTTATTCTAAAATTGATTCAATTATTTTAAAATTTAAACAATTAATAACAAACCAGAATATAACATTTACATAAATATCAGACCCTTTATTCAGTACTTGTTGAAGCACCTTTGGCAGCAATTACACCTCGAGTTTCTTGGGTACAAACTGGCACAGCCAGTATTTGGGGAGTTTCTCCCATTCTTCTCTGCAGATCCTCTCAAAGCTCTGTCAGGTTGGATCAGGGAGCGTTGCTTGCACAGCTATTTTCAGGTCTCTCCAGCAGATGTCGATCAGGTTCAAGTCTGGGCTCTGGCTGCGCCACTCAAGGACATTCCATGAAACTTGTTCCAAAGCCACTCCTGTGGTTGTCTCCTGGCTGTGTGCTTAGGGTTGTTTTCCTGTTGGAAGGTGAACCTTCGGCCCAGGCTGATGGTCCTGAGCGCTCTGGAGGAGGTTTTTCCATCATTATTCTTTTGCTCTGTTCATCTTCCATCATTCCTGACTAAGTCTCCAGTCGCTGCCGCTTGAAAAACATCTCCACGCATGATCCTGCCACCAGCCCATGCCTCTTCACCGTAGGGATGGTGCCAGGTTTCCTCCAGACGTTGACGCTTGACATTTCAGGCCAAAGAGTTCAATCTTGGTTTCATCAGACCAGAGAATCTTGTTTCTCATGCGTCTGAGAGTGGCCTTTTGGCTGTCTGTCTTGTGCCTTTATAATGAGGAGTGGCTTCAGGTCTGGCCACTACCATAACAGGCCTGATTGGTGGAGTGCTGCAAGAGATGGTTGTCCTTCTGGACAGGTTCTCCACTTCCACAGAGGAACTTTCGGATTCTGGTCAACCCTATCTGACCAAGGCCCTTCTCTCTCGATTTGCGCAGTTTGGCCAGCTCTCGGAAGAGTCTTGGTGCTTCCAAACGTCTTCCATTTAGAATGATGGAGCCACTGTGTCTTTGTGAGGACCTTCAATGCTGCAGAAATGTTTTGGTAACTTTCCCCAGTCTCTGCCTCGACAAAATCCTGTCTCTGAGCTCTACAGACAATTCCTTCGACCTCATGGCTTGGTTTTTGCTCTGACATACACTGTCAACTGTGGGACCTTTCCAAATAATGTCCAATCAATTGAATTCACCACAGGTGGGACTCCTAATCAAGTTGTAGAAACATCTCAAGGATGATCAATGAAAACAGAATGCACCTGAGTCCATTTAGAGTCTCCAAGCAAAGTGTCTGAATTACTTATGTAAATACAGTATTTCTGTATTTTGTTTTTTAATACATTTGCAAAAATATTTTCGCTTTGTCATAATGGGGTGTGTGAGGAAATAGTTTTATTTAATCTGTTTTAGAATAAGGCTGTAACGTAACAAAAGGTTAAACAAGTTGAGGGGTGTGAATAGCGTTTCCGAAGGCCGTTGTGGTCATGAATGAATGATTTGGTTGTTTTTGGAAATGTGTGGTTTGTGTGTTTGTGTTGTTGTGGTGGGGGGGGGGGGGGCAGAGATTTGTTAAATAGCATAGGCGTGGGAGCAGATCATGAGAAACAGGACCATTCTTCTTCCAGATAATCTCCCTCCGCCCCAATCTTCATTCCACCGTTAATTACAGCTACGTGTGTGGTGTGTGTGTGTTGTGTGTGTGTGTGTGTGTGTGTTGTGTGTGTGTTT
>NW_019942985.1:21570-34070 GCF_002910315.2 Salvelinus sp. IW2-2015 | reverse complement strand
ACCCTCTTGTCCTCCCTTCTCCCTGCACCTCACACTCACTCACTCCCCACTCTCTTCATCCTTCTCCTTCCACCTTTACTGTCATCTTTACTTGCAATCTCCACCTACCGTCACTCCACCTTTACCCCGTCATCCCACCTTTACCGTCATCTCCACCTTTTACCGTCATTCTCCACCTTTACCGTCATCTCCACCTTTACCGTCATCTCCACCTTTTACTGTCATCTTTACCGTCATCTCCACCTTTACCGTCATTCTCCACCCTTTACCGTTCATCTCCACCTTTACCGTTCACTCCACCTTTACCGTCATCTCCACCTTTTACCGTCATCTCCACCTTTACCGTCATCTCCACCTTTACCGTCATCTTTACCGTCATCTCCACTTTACCATCATCTCCACCGGTTTTACCGTTCCATCTTTTACTGGTCATCGTCACCTTTACTTGTCATCTCCACCTTTACTGTCATTTCTCCACCTTTTACCGTCATTCTCCACCATTTACTGTCATTCTCCACCTTACGTCATCTCCCACCTTTTTACTTTCATCTCCACCTTTACTGTCATCTCCACCTTTACCGTCATCTCCACCTTTACCGTCATCTCCACCTTTACTGTCATCTCCACCCTTTACCGTCATCTTTACCGTCATCTCCACCTTTACCGTTTTCATTCTTTACCGTTCATCTCCACCTTTACCGTCATCTCCACCTTTACCGTCATTCTTTACTGTCATCTCCACCTTTACCGTTCATCTCCACCCTTTACCGTCATCTCCACCTTTACCGTCATTCCACCTTTACCGTCATCTTTACCGTCATCTCCACCTTTACTGTCATCTCCACCTTTACCAGTCATCTCCAATCCTTTACCCGCTCACTTTACCGTCATCTCCACCTTACTGTCTCATCTCCACCTTTACCGTTCATCTCCAAACCTTTACCGTCATCTCCACCTTACTGTCATCTCCACCTTTACTGTCATCTCCACCTTTACTGTCATCTCCACCTTTTACTGTCATCTCACCTTTATGTTCATCTTCCACCTTTACCGTTCATCTCCACCTTTACCGTTCATCTCCACCTTTACCGTCATCATTTACCGTTAATCTCCACCTTTACCGTCATCTTTACCTTCATCTCCACCTTTACCTTCATTCTCCACCTTTACCGTCATCTCCACCTTTTACTATTCATCTCCACCTTTACCGTCATCTCCACCTTTTTACCGTTCATCTCCACCTTACCGTTCATCTCCACCTTTACCGTCATCTCCACCTTTACCGTCCTCTTTACTTCATCTCCACCTTTACCGTCCTCTTTACTCGTTCATCTCCACCTTTACCGTCATCTTTACCTTTTGACCGTTCATCTTTACCGTCATCTCCACCTTACCGTCATTCCCACCTTACCGTCATCTTACTGTCATCTCCACCTTTACCGTCATCTTTACCTTTACCGTCATCTTTACTGTCCATCTCCACTTTACCGTCATCTCACCTTTTTAACCGTCATATCTCCACCTTTACCTTTTACCGTCATCTTTTACTGTCATCTCCACCTTTACCGTTCATCTCCACCTTTACCGTCATCTTTTACCGTTCATCTCCACTTTACTGTCATCTCCACCTTTTAACCGTCATCTCCACCTTTTACCGTCATTCTTTACTTGTCATCTCCACCTTTACCGTCATCTTTACCTTTACTTGTCATCTCCACCTTTACCGTCATCTCCACCTTTACCGTCATCTTTTTACCGTCATCTTCCACCTACCGTCATCTCCACCTGTTACCGTCATCTTTACTTGTCATCTCCACCTTTACCGTTCATTCTTTACCTTTACGTCATCTTTTACTGTCATTCTCCACCTTTACCGTCATCTCCACCTTTACCGTCATTCTTCACCTTTACCTTTACCGTCATCTTACTGTCATCTCCACCTTTACCGTCTCTTTACCTTTACCGTCAATTCTTTACTGTCATCTCCACTTTACCGTTCATCTCCACCTTTTACCGTCATCTTTACCGTCATTCTTCCACCTTTACTGTCATCTCCACCTTTACCGTCATCTCCACCTTTACCGTCATCTTTACTGTCAATCTCCACCTTTACCGTCATTCTTAACCTTTTACTGTCATCTCCACCTTTTACCGTCATCTCCACCTTTACCGTCATCTTACCGTCATCTCCACCTTTACCTTCATCTCTCCCTTTACCGTCATCTTCCTTTTACCATCATTCTCACCTTTACCGTCATCTTTACTCCATCTCCACTTTACTGTTCATCTCCACCTTACCGTCATCTCCACCTTTTACTGTCATCTCCACCTTTTACCGTATCTCCACCTTTTACCGTCATCTTTACCTTTTTTACTGTCATCTCCACTTTACCGTCATCTCCACCCTTTCCGTCATCTCACCTTTTACCGTTCATCTCCACCTTTTATCCTCATCTCCACCTTTACCGTCATCTAACCAACCACCCACCTTTACCGTCATTCTCCAACTTTACCTCATCTTTACTGTCATCTCCACCTTACCACCCCCTCCTCCTCCTCCGTGTTGAGAGAGATCGGTTAAAGGTTGGAGATGACAGTAAAGATGACGGGTAAAGTTGGAGATGACGGTAAAGGTGCGAGATGAAGGTATAAGGTAAAGATGACGTAATAAACTAAAGGTGAGATGACGGTAAAAGGAGATACGGTATGAGATGACGGGGTAAAGAAACAGTAAAGGTATAAAAATACGGTAAAGGTGGAGATGACGGTAAAGGTGGAGATGGACAGTAAAAGGTGGAGCATGACGGTAAAGGTGGAGATGACAGTAAAGGTGGAGATGACGGTAAGATGACGGTAAAGGTGGAGATGGACGGAAAGTATAGACGGTAAATGGTGGAAGATGACGTAAAGCGTGAGATACTAAGATGACGGTAAAGGTGGAGGATTGACGGTAAAGTGAGATGACAGTAAATAAAAAACAAAAAATGACAGGCTTAAAGTAATACAAAGGTGGACGAGACGGAAAGTTGGAGATGACAGTTAAAGGTGGAGACTGACGGTAAAGATATCGGCTAAAGGTCGGAGATGACGGTTTAAAGGTGGAGATGACAGTAAAGGATGACGGTAAAAATGAAAGATGACGGTAAAGGTGGAGATGGACAGTAAGATGACGGTAAAGGTATAAGGGTTGGGAGATGACGGTAAAGGTGAGATGACGGTAAAGGTGGAGATGACAGTAAAGATGACGGTAAAGTAAGATGACCGGTAAAGGTGGAGATGACAGTAAAGATGACGGTAAAGGTTGGAGATGAACGGTAAAGGTGCGAGCATGACGGTTAAAGATGACGGTAAAAAGGTGGAGATGACGGTAAAGTTGGAGCGATGACAGTAAGGTTAAAGATTGACGGTAAAAAGGTGGTAGATGACAGTAAAGATGACGGTAAAGGTGGAGAATTGACGGTAAAGGTGGAGATGACAGTTAAAGGTTGGAGATGACGGTAAAGATGACGGTAAAGGTGGAGATGACGGTAAAAGTGGAGATGACAGTAAAGATGACGGTAAAGGTAAAGGTTGGGAGATGACGGGTAAAGGTGGAGATGACGGTAAAGGTGGAGATTGACAGTAAAGATGACGGTAAAGGTTAAGATGACGGTAAAGGTTGGAGATGACAGTAAAATTGACGGGTAAAGTGGAGATGACGGTAAATGGTTGGAGATGACGGTAAAGATGACGGTAAAGGTAAAAAGATTGACGGTAAAGGTGAGATGACAGTAAGAGACGCTTTTAAAGGTGGAATGACAGTAAAAGAGGACGGCTTAAAGGTGAGAATGACGGCTAAAGGTGGAGATGGACTGTAAAGGTGGCAGATGACGGTAAAGGTGGAGATGACGGTAAGGTGGAGATATAGTAAGGTGGAGATGACGGTTAAAGGTGGGAGATGAAGGTAAAGGTTGGAGATGACGGTAAAGATTGACGGTTAAAGGTGGAAGATAACGGTAAAGATTGACGGTAAAAGGTGGAGATGACGGTTAAAGGTGGAGATGACGGTAAAGTGTGGAGGATTGACAAGTAAAGGGTGGAGATGGAACAGTAAAGGTGGAGATGACAGTAAGGTGGGAGATTCAGTAATGGGAGATGATCAGGTAAAGGTGGAGATGAGGTAAAGGGTGGAGTGACGGGTAAAGGGGAGATGACATAATGAGGTGGGAGATGGGCGTTAATGACAGGTTAAGGGTGGAGATTAAGGACGGTAACTGATTGATGCAGGTAAACGGTAGTGACGGTAAGATGACGTGTAAGGTGGAGATGCGAAGGTGGTAAATGTTGACGAGGTAACACGTAAGGTGGAGATGACAGTAGAAGATGACGTAAAGGTGGAGATGGAGTTAAAGGTGGATGACGGTAAAGCGGGTAGATGTGACGGTAAAGGTGGAGATTGGAAGGTATAGTATGTAAAGATGACGGTAAAGGTGGAGATGATCGTAGTGTAGATGCGTTAAAGGGAGATGACGGTAGAAGGTGGAGATGAGTAAGGGGTGAGTGAGGTTTAACTGGTGGAGTGACATAGGGAGATAGAAGGTGGAGGATGACAGGTAAACTTGGGTGGAGATCTGACGTGAATAGGTGGAGAGTGAGTATAAGGTGGAGATGACAGTTAAAGGTGGAGATGACAAGTAAAGATGACGGTAAAGGTGGAGATGATGGTAAAGGTGGAGATGACGGTAAAGATGACGGTAAGTGGAGATGACGGTAAAGGTGGAGATGACGGTTAAGGTGGAGATGACGGTAAAGGTGGAAGATGACTGTAAAGGGCAGATTGACGTAAAGGGTGGAGATTGACGGTAAAGGTTGGAGATGACGGTAAAGAGACAAGTAAAAGGTGGAGATGACGGTAAAGGTGGAGATGACGGTAAAGGTGGAGATGAAACGGTTAAAGGTGGAGATGACGTAAATGTGGAGATGACGGCTAAAGGTGGAGATGACGGTAAAGGTGGGAGTGACAAAGTAAAGATGACAGTAAAAGAGGTGGAGGAGAGAGATGAAGAGAGGTGAAGGGGAGTGAGTTGAGTGTGAGGTGCAGGGAGAAGGGGAGGACAGAGAGGGTGAAAAAGAATGAGAGATATCCTGTAATTCACCTACATCTCCTTCCTGGTTCTCTGTCAGAACAGAAACCTCCTCAGCCACACTGATCCAGCTCAGTCTCTGTCAGAACAGAAACCTCCTCAGCCACACTGACCCAGCTCAAGCTCTCTGTCAGAACAGAAACCCCCTCAAAGCCACTTCTGACCCACCTCAGCTCTGTCAGAACAGAACCTCCTCAGGCCACACTGATCCACCTCAGCTTCTCTGTTCAGAACAGAAACCTCCTCAGCCACTCTGACCCACCTCAAAGCTCTTGTCAGAAACAGAAAACCTCCTCAGCCAACACTTGATCCAGCTCAGCTCTCTGTCAGTAAACAGAAACCCCTCAGCCACACTGGATTCCAGCTTCAGCTCTCTGTCAGAACAGAAACCCCCTCAGCCACACTGATCCAGCTCAGCTCTTCTGTCAGAACAGAATACTTCCTTCATCCATCACTGACCAGCTCAGCTCTCTGTCCAGGAACAGGAAACCTCCTCAGCCCACACTGATCCAGTCACTCTCTGTCAGAACAGAACCTCCTCAGCCACACTGATTCAGCTCCAGCTCTCTGTCAGAAACAGAAACCTCCTCAAGCCACTCTGACCCAGCTTCAAGCTCTTGTAAAGGACATTACAGCCCTTGGGAATAGACCATCAGAGTATACATAGGACAGCGTTGTTCACACACCTCCACACCATGCATGGTATTGTTTAAAGTAGGGGATGTCAGAGAGAGAACAGAAACCCAGACAGGAGGGGCTGAATAAGCTAGGCGCTATTTCTAGTCTGACCTGCTCTAAACATTGCCATTCATCAGCTTTCACAATACACCATACTGACACCACACACCACCTTACACCAGTTTGGGCTTCAAATATGCTTCAAAATCATTTCAATACATATCTGTGCTTGAAGCCTTGTCTGGCTTAAATGAATCAACAGAATGGTCCCAAAAACGCAAACTTCTCCCATCTGGCTCAAATATTTAAAAGATTTCAAATAGTATTTGAACCCAAGGTTGTGGTTTACAGTTGCAATACAATAAATACAATACACACAGCACATTACGAGACATTAATGATTAGCTGGGAACACCATAATACATTTAGGCCTCAATCGATATGTTTTCAGTTGAACATTATGTATCGGGTCACACAGGAACATCACACAGAACGGGCTTTACACAAACGGTTTACACAGAAACGGTTACCACAGACGGTTACACGAACGGGTACACATTGGGTCAACTAGTAATATGACTTGACCATAGCCCTTGACAAGAAGGCAGTGCTTTAGTGTGTGTTTCATTAACCACACTGGGTCTAGGTAGGTTCGGGGGTCAAAGTTCAGGTTGTTATGATGAATCATCAACAGTGAGAGTAAACCCTATCTGACCCTCTCCTGAGAAGGAGAGTTCTCTGTGTTCACTGTCTACTAGAAACTTGAATGAACCTCTAGAGCGGGACCGGCAACTCCGGTTTAGGCAGGGACCGGCAAACTCCGGCTGTAAGAGGCAGGACCGGCAACTCGGTAAGCATGGGACCGCCGCAACTCCGGTATTAGAGCTAGGACCGGCAACTCCGGGAGGAGCAGGACCGGCAACTCCGGTAGATGCAGGGACCGGCCAACTCCGGTAGAGCAGGACCGCAACTCCGAGGTAAGAAGCAGGGACGGCCAAAACTCCGGTAAGAGCAGGACCGCAACTCACGAGAGCAGGGACCTGGCAACCTCCGGTCCAAGAAGCCCTGCAGTGGGTGGATTACTTGATTATCTGTGTTAGTGCAAGGCTGCACGGTCTATTATCTCCAGGAGCAGAGGTATCTAGATTACAGGCTGGGTGTATCTTGTTGACATGACGGAACTTTGTGCATGACCCCCAGTGTGTGTGTGTGTGTGTGTGTGTTGTGTGTGTGTGTGTGTGTGTGTGTGTGTGATGTGTGTTTGGTTGTTGTGTGTGTGTGTGTTGTGTGTGATAAAAATCATAAGCCTATTTGAAATAATTGGCTGACATATTTACTGAACTGGAATGCCTGTACTTTGCATTACAGCGGTGTGCTTCTAAACCGTTTCTGCCTTCATAACCGATTGAATATTCTCAGTCCCTGTCGGACCGGTACTTCACCAGCACGTGCCTGCCTGCATGTGGTGTGATAAAAAGGCTTTAGAAATAATGGCTGAACATATTACTGAATAGCGGCTGCCAGTAGTTTGCATACGGCTGCCACATCATGTTGATTTGAGAGTGGCCAGCCAACAGAGAGCAGCAAAACTCCAGTTTACACACACAATCTACTACACCTCCCTCCATGCCTTTTTCCCTCCCTCCCCACCCACCTTCCTCCCTCCCTCCGTCTCTCCTCCCTCCCTCCACTCCCCACCTTCCTCCCTCCCCACCTTTTCTCTCCTCCCCACCTTCTCTCCTCCCCACCTTTCTCTCCCTCCCCACCTTTCTTCTCCTCCCTCCCTCCCTCACACCCAAAGGGTCAAATAATTTGATCGCTGATGACAATATTCTGGAAACTAGAATCGACTGAATCGTCTGGAGCCAGACACGAACATAACAACCAACCAAAAATAGGCCCTTACGTAATGGTGTGTTAACAGGAAGGACACAGTCACACACACCACACCACAACACACCCACACACACACAACACACCACACACACAACACACAACACACACACACACACACACACACACAAACACACACAGTCACACACACACACACACACACACACACCACACACACACACACACCACCACACACACACACACACACACACACACACCCACGTAGCTGTAATAACGGTGGAATTGAAGATGGTCGGAGGGAGATTAATCTGGTAAGAGAATGGTCCTGTTTCTTCATTGACTTCTTGCTTCCCACGCCTATGTATTAACAAATCTCTGCCCCCCCCCCCCCCCACCACACACACACACCAAACACACAAAAACACACATTTCCAAAAACAACCAAATCATTCATTTCAATGGACCACAACGCCTTCGGAAACTATTCACCCACCCCCTCAACTTGTTCTTACCTTTTTTGTTACGTTACAGCCTTATTTAAACAGATTAAATATAAAAACTATTTCCTCACACACTCCATTTATGACAAATCGAAACATATTTTTTTGCAAGTTATTTTAAAAAACAAATACAGGAAATACTGTATTTACATAAGTATTTCGACACTTTCTGCTTGGAGACTCTAAATGCGAGCTCAGGTGCATTTTCTGTTTTTCATTTGATTCATCCTTGAGATGTTCTTACAACTTGATTAGGAGTTCCACCTGTGGTTGAATCAATTGGATTGCGACATTATTGGAATGTCCCACAGTTTGACCAGTGTATGTCAGAGCAAAAACCAAGCCATGGAGGTCGAAGGGAATTGTCTGTAGAGAGCTCAGAGACAGGATTTACTGTCGAGGGCAGATATCTGGGGAAAGGTACCAAAAAACATTTTCTGCAGCATTTGAAGGTCCCTCAAAGACACAGTGGCCTCCATCATTCTTAAATGAGAAGACGTTTGGAAGCACCAAGACTCTTCCGAGAGCTTGGCCAAATGCGCAATCGAAGAGAGGGGCCTTGTTCAGATAGGTGACCAAAGATCCGAAGTTCCTCTGTGGAAGTGGAGAACCTTCAGAAGACCAAACCATACTCTTGCAGCACTCCACCAATTCAGGGCCTTTATTGGTAGTGGCCAGACCTGAAGCCACTCCTCAGTAAAGCACAAGACAGGACAGCCAAAAGGCAACTCTCAGACCATGAGAAACAAGATCTCTGGTCTTGATTTTGAAACCAAGATTGAACTCTTTGGCTCTGAATGTCAAGCGTCACGTCTGGAGGAACCTGGCCACCATCCCCTACGGTGAAGCATGGTCTGTGGCAGGATCATTGCTGTTGGAATGTTTTCGCGGCAGGGACTGGAAGACTAGTCAGATTGATGTACAAGATGAACAGAGCAAAGAATAATTGATGGAAAAAACCTCCTTCCAGAGCGCTCAGGATCAGCCTGGGGCGAATGGTCACCTTCCAACAGGACAACAAACCCTAAGCACAACAGCCAATGACAACACAGGGAGTGGCTTTGGAAAACAAGTTCTGAATGTCCTGAGGTGGTCCCCAGCCAGAGCCCAGACTTTGAACCTTGATCGAACATCTCTGGAGACCTGAAAATAGGCTTGTTGCAGTGCAACGCTCCCGATACCAACCTGACAGAGCTTGAGAGGATCTGCCAGAGGAAGAAGGAAGAAACTCCCCAAATACTGGTGTGCCAACGTTTGTACCAAGAAGACTCGAGGTTGTAATTGCTTGCCAAAGGTGCTTCAACAATAAGTACTGATATAAAGGGTTGAATATTTATGTAAATGTTATTATTTCTTGGTTTGTTATTATTGTTAAATTTAAATAATTGATCAATTTTAGAATTAAGGCTCATAACCTAACAAAATGATTGCTCAACTTTTATTTTCCCTCCAGAGACTTAAGTTCCAGCACGTGCACGGTGAATTGAACGCGTTACCAGGGTGCCACATTTTGAGAAGGCTTTTGGGGAGCCTTTCCGGGGGGTGCTGGAGGTCCATTGGGCGGGTTGGGGGACCCCCCCCCCCCCCACCCGGTCATTTTGGACATTTTTCAAAAAATCTTCAAAAAAATGACAGTCCAACTTCTCACTCAATGGCACTACGTTTTCACCTTTTGCTCCAGAGACTAAGGTCCAGGCGACGCACCCTGGGTGTGAACTTGGTCTAAATGGCCTTCAGGGTGGTCTGAATACTTTCCGAAGGCATTTTACGTTCATAATACCACAAATAACCAACATCTCTCCTCTTTCCATTCCTTTTGACCAATCCCTGTTTAGCAGTACAACGAGCAGCCGTCAACAAACAATTCCATTCCACCTAACATTTCTATTTGTGACAGGCTCCATCCACCTCCTAACATTCTATTGTTGACAGGTTTCCATCCACCTCCTAACATCTATTGTTGACAGGGCTCCATCCACTTTCCTAACATTCTTATTTGTTGACAGACTCCATCCACCTACCTAACATTCTTATTGTTGACAGGCTCCCATTCCACCTCCTAACATATCTATTATTTGACAGGGCTCCATCCCACCTCCTAACCATTCTATTTGTTGACAGGCTCCATCCCCTCTAATCATTCTATTGTTACAGGCTCCAATTCCACCTCCTATACATTCTATTGTTGACAGGCTCCATCCACCTAACATTCTATTTGTTGAACAGGCTCCATCCACCTCCTAACATTATATTTTGACAGGCCCCATCCACCTCCTAACATTTCTATTGTGACATGCTCCATCCACCTCCTAACATTCTATTGTTGACAGGCTCCATCACTCCTAAACATTCTATTGTTGACAGGCTCCATCACCTAACATTCTATTGTTGACCAGGCTCCACCCACCATCCTAACATTCTATTGTTGACAGGCCCCATTCCCACCTGCCTAACTTCTATTGTTGACAGGGCTCCATCCACCTCCTAAAACATTATATTTTGACAAGCTTCCATCCACCTAACTATTCAATTGTTGACAGGGCTCCATTCCACCTCCTAGACATTCTATTGTGACAGGCTCCATCCACCTCCTAACATTCTATTGTTGACAGGCTCCATCCACCTCCTAACATATATTGTTGACAGGCCCCATCCACCTCCTAACATTCTATTGTTGACAGGCTCCATCCACCTCCTAACATTCTATGTTGACAGGCTTCCCATCCACCTAACATTTCTATTGTTGACAGGCTCCCACCCACCTCCAACATTCTATTGTTGACAGGCCCCATCCACCTTCCTAACATTCTATTGTTGACAGGCTCCATCCACCTGCCTAACATTCTTATTGTTGACAAGCTTCCATCCACCTAACATTTCAATTTGTTGACAGGCCCCAATTCCACCTCCTAACATTCTATTGTTGACAGGCTCCATCCACCTAACATTCTATTGTTAGACAAGGCTCCATCCACCCTTCCTAACATTCTATTTGTTGACAGGCTCCATCCACCTCCTAACATTCTATGTTGACAGCTCCATCCACCTCCTAACATTCTATTGTTGACAGGCTCCATCCGACCTCCTAACATTCTATTGTTGACAGGCTCCATCCACCTCCTAACATTCTATTGTTGACAGGCTCCATCCACCTAACATTCAATTGTTGACAGGCTCCACATGTCAGTGCTCTCCAAACCCCCCTAAACATACACTAACATGGCCAAAAGTACCGCCTTCAAATGAGTGGATTCTGCTACTTCAAAAATCAATGTATTTGGTCACATTACACAATTTCAGCAGATGTTATTGCGTGGTGTAGCAAAATGCTTGTGTTCCTAAGCTCCAAACAGTGCAGTAGTTATCTAAAAACTATCACAACAATACACACAACCTAAAAGTAAAGAATGGAATTAATATATACACACACACAGGTGAAGTCGGACTTTACATACCACCTTAGCCAAATTTTCCGTTTAGGTCAGTTAGGATCACCACTTTATTTTAAAATGTGAAATGTCAAGATACAGTACAGAGAAGATATATTTCAGCTTTTATTTCTTTCATCACATTCCAATGGGTTCAGAAGTTTACATAAACTCAATTAGTACTCGGTAGCATTGCCTTTAAATTGTTTTAACTTTGCGGTCAAAGTTTTTGGGTAGCCTCCACAAGCTTGCCCACAATAATTTGGAGTTGAATTTTTGGCCCATTCTCCTGACAGAAGCTGGTGTTAACTGTAGTCAGGTTTGTAGGCCGCCTTGCTCACACACGCTTTTCAGTTCTTGCCAAAACAATTTTCTATAGGATTGAGGTCCAGATCTTTGTGATGGCCACTCCATACCGTGACTTTGTTGTCCTTAATTTTGGCCACAACTTTGAGGTATGCTTGCGTCATTGTCCATTTTGAAAGACCCATTTGCCGACCCCAGCTTTAACTTCCTGACGGACGTCTTGAGATGTTGTTCCAATATTCCACATAATTGTCCTACCTCATTTGATTGCCCATTCCATTTGTGAAGTTGCACCATTGTTCCCTCCTGCAGCAAAGCACCCCACAACATTTGATGCTGCCACACCGTGCTTTCACGGTTGGGCATGGTGTTTCTTCGCTTGCAAGCCTCTTCTCTTTTTCCTCCAAACATAACGATGGTCATTATGGCCCAAACAGTTCTCATTTTTTGTTTCATTCAGACCATAGGATATTTTCTCCAAAAAGTACGGTCTTTGTCCCCATGTCATTGCAAACCGTTAGTCTGCGGCTTTTCCGGCGGTTTTGGAGCAGTGGCTTCTTTCTTTTGTGGAGCAGTCTTCCAGTTATGTCGATATAGACATGGTTTTACTG
>NW_019942985.1:18186-21545 GCF_002910315.2 Salvelinus sp. IW2-2015 | reverse complement strand
CCTTCCCTCTCTTCTCCGTCTCTTCCACCCCTCCTCCACCTTCACTCTCTTCTCCTGTCTCTTCCATTCCCCTCCTCCACCTTCCTCTCTTCTCCTGTCTCTTCCATCCGCTTCCTCCACCTCCCGCTTTTCTGCCTCTTTCCTCCCTCCATCACCTTCTCTCTTCTCGGTTCTTTCCATCCTCCTCACCTCCCTCTCATTCTCTTGTCTCTTTCATCCCCTCCTCACCTTCCTCTCTTTCTCCTGTCTCTTTCCATCCCCTCCTCCACCTTCCCTCTCTTCTCCTGTCTCTTTCTATCCTCCTCCACCTTCAACCTCTCTACTCACGTCCTTCTTCCCTCCTCCACCTTCCTCCTCTTCTCTGTCTCTTCTATCTCTCCACTCCTACTTCTTCTCCTGTCCTCTTTCTATCCCCTCAACCATCACAATCTACCTATCTCCTAGTCCTCTTCTATCCCCCACTCCACCTTCCCCTCTATCCTGTCTCTCTATCCCCTCCTCACTTCTCCCATACCTTTCCGTCTATTGTCCATCCCCTCTCCACCTCCCCTCTTCTTCTGTTTTCCATCCCCTCTCACTTCCCTCTGCTTCTCCTGTCTCCTTTCATCTCCCTCCTCCACTTCCCTCTTCTCTTCGCTTTCTTCATCCACACTCTCCCCATCTCATTTCCTGTCTCTATCTATATCCCCATCCTCCACTTCCCTTCTTCTCCTGTCCTCTTCTATCCCTCCCTCACCTATCCCTCCTCTCCTGTCTCTTCCATCTCCCTCTCACCTTCCCTCTCTCTCCGTCCTTTCATCCCCTCTCCACCCTCCCTCTCTTCTCTCGTTCTTCTCTTCACCCTCCTCCACCTTCCCTCTTTCTCCTGTGCTTCTCTCCCCTTCCACTCCCATCTCTTACCTGCTCTTCTTCCTCTCCATCTCTTTCCTCACCTCTCCCTCCCATCTCCCTCTGTCTCCTGTCTCTTTCCTCCTCCTCCACCTTCCTCTTTCTCCGTCCTTCCATCCCTCCTCCAACCTTCCTCTCTTCTCCTGCTCTTCCCGTCTCATTCCATTGTCCCCTCCACCACCTTCCCTCTCTTCTCCTGTCTCTTCCCCCCTCCTCACCTTCCCCTCTCTTACTCCTGTTCTTTCATCCGCTCCTCCCCTTCCTCTCTTCTCCTGCTCTTTCCATCCCCTACTCACTCTTCCTCTCTTCTCCTGTCTCTTTCCTCTCCATCTTCCTCGTCTTTCTCTGTCTTCTTATCCATCCTCTCCACTTCCCCTCTTCTCTGTCTCGTTATCGCTCCTTCCACCTTCCCCTCTTCTGTCTCTTTCATCCCTCCTCCACCTTCCTCTCTTCTCCTCCTCAGTCCCTCCCTCTTTCCCCCTCTTCCTCTTCCTGCGCTTCTTCCCTCTCGCTCCCTCTCTTCCCGCTCTCCTCATCCACTCTCCACCTTCCTCTTTCTCGTCTCTTTCATCACCCCTCACCACTCCTAGCTCTTCTCCGTCTCTTCTACCCTCCTCACCTTCCCTCTTTCTTCTGTCTCTTCCATCCCCTCCTCACCTTCCCTTCTTTCTCCGTTCTTTCCATCCCCTCTTCGAGCCTTCCCCTCTTCTCCGTCTCTTCTCTCCCCTCCTCCACCTTCCCTCTCTTCTCCTGTCTTTTCTCCTCTCTCCTTCTCCGATTCCCCTCCATCACACTCCTTACCTCTTTCCTATTCTTCTTCTTGTCCGTCTCTCCTCTTCTCCCTCTTCTCTTCTTCTTCTCCTCACCTCCCTCTCTCTCCTCTTCCTTCCTCCACTGTTTACGTTCACAGGGTTCGTGCTTGAATTGATGAGGGGATCGTGCTGTGTTGTGAGTTCACAACATTCCTCAGCCACATCCCCCACACACCCTAACCTTGCCAGTCTGTAACAACACCATAGAGGCCTTTCCTCACCCGTCTGTTCTCTGTCATCTATCTCTCTCATGTCCTCTATTCCGCCACTCATGTGACGACCATTCAAGTGTCCCTTACCCCTCCACTCGGCCCTGTCCTGTTGTGGCCATCTTCTCGAATTGACGACACATTCAAAGCGGTCTCCTTTACCCCTCATGCTGTCTGTGTGGACCATCTCTCATGTGACGAACACATTCAAAAAGTACTCCTTTACCCTCACTGCCTTCCTGTAGTGCCATCTCTCTGTACGAACACATCAAAGAAGTCTCCTTCCCTCACTGCCCTGTCTGTGTTGCATCTCTCTGTGACGACACATTCAAAGAGGTCTCCTTTACCCCTCACTGGCCCTGTCCTGTGTGGCCATCTCTCTGTGACGACACATTCAAAGAGGTCTCCTTACGCCCTCAATCTCCTTGTCCCGTCCAGCCAGCTCTGTGACGACACATTCAGAGAGGTTTGGGGTTGTTCTTTGTCCCTAATCCATTGTCTGTGTTTCCCTGTGTGTCGCTCAGGGTCGGGTGGAGGTGGAAGCCGGGAACGAGAACATGAAGTTTGAGACGGGACCCTTCTCCTACTACGGAGTCATGGCCCTCAGTGCTCCCACGTTAGGTGAGTCCTCTCTCTCTCTCCTCCGTTACTGTCTGTCTCTCTTCTATCTCAAACTCTGTTCTCTCTCTCTTCCGTTACTCTGTCTGTCTTCTATCTCAAACTCTGTTCTCTCTCTCCTCCGTTACTGTCTGTCTCTCTTCTATCTCAAACTCTGTTCTCTCTCTCCTCCGTTACTCTGTCTCTCTTCTATCTCAAACTCTGTTCTCTCTCTCCTCCGTTACTCTGTCTGTCTTCTATCTCAAACTCTGTTCTCTCTCTCCTCCGTTACTGTCTCTCTTCTATCTCAAACTCTGTTCTCTCTCTCCTCCGTTACTCTGTCTCTCTTATATCTCAAACTCTGTTCTCTCTCTCCTCCGTTACACTCTCTCTCTTCTATCTCAAACTCTGTTCTCTCTCTCCTTCACTCCAGTAGCATTTTACTCCCTTGGTTTCAGTGGCTTTCTGTTGTCAGTTGTCATGACTGTTGATGATTGCCAAACTTCAGTGGGTAATGTGGTGACAGTGTTGAGACGTCTCACTACTAACATCTAGTGGCCAGGAGATAGATTGACGATGCAGATGTGGCCAGAGATAAACACTGATTATACAAAACATTARGAACACCTGCTTTTTCCATGACATAGACTGAACAGGTGAATCCAGGTGAAGGCTATGATCCCTTATTGATGTCCCTACATTAGTGGAAATGAAAACTGCCCTCAGAGCAGTCTGTGTTGATGCCATGTTGTTGTCATGTTGTGTTGCTACCATGCTGTGTTGTCATGTGTTGCTGCCATGCTGTGTTGTCATGTTGTGTTGCTACCATGCTGTGTTGTCATGTGTTGCTGCC
>NW_019942985.1:0-9007 GCF_002910315.2 Salvelinus sp. IW2-2015 | reverse complement strand
GTCAGTAGTTGATCAGTGTAGTTGTCAGTAGTTGATCAGTGTAGTAGTCAGTAGTTGATCAGTGTAGTTGTCAGTAGTTGATCAGTGTAGTTGATCAGTAGTTGATCAGTGTAGTTGTCAGTAGTTGATCAGTGTATTAGTCAGTAGTTGATCAGTGTAGCGGTCGGTGGTTGGTCAGTGTAGTTGTCAGTAGTTGATCAGTGTAGTTGATCAGTGTAGTAGTCAGTAGTTGATCAGTGTAGCGGTCGGTGGTTGGTCAGTGTAGTTGTCAGTAGTTCAGTGTGGTAGTTGATCAGTGTAGTAGTCGGTTCTTATTTTCAGTAGCGTGAATCAGTCCCACAAAACAAAACAGGGTAAAAGGCCATGAATTCGTGATGCATAATTATACTATAACTGTAGCCTGAAATCCAGACCTGTTTTGTGCTAACATTCCACTCCTCGCACTCCGTGTCAAGGAGTGGAATATTAGTACAAACAGACTGGTATCCAGGCTATATGAGGTTGCATGATTATCATGCCTTTGATTTGATTTGTTATTTTGACCAGTTTAAATAAAGGATGAAGAAAAGTATCTTCTACTGTTTCCCAGAGAGAGGAAGACTTCTCAGATAGTTGTCTACTGGCCAATCCCCTCCCTCATCATCCTCAGCTATATGGGGTAACTCTCTCTCGTCCAGGACACCAGTCATCATCCTCAGCTATATGGGGGGAAATTCCCTGTAGTCCAGGACACTAGTTATCAGTTACAGGGTGTATAGGCTTGTGGCTCTGTAACAAAAGAACACACCTGATTCAATGAGTCATCAAGAGGGGAAACTACCCAATCGCTGTCGGTAGGACCAAGATTAAAGAACACTGCTCTGTCAAGCCTATCGAAAGGCTTTAGGGTGTCAGTACCATGTTGATTTTATGTATCCTGTGCTTTTATATACACACCAATGGCTCCGCCTTTCTACCTCTTACTCATTTCTCTCTCTCTCTACCTCTCTCTACCTCTCTCTCTCTCTCTACCTTTCTCTCTACCTATCTCTCTACCTCCCTCTCTCTCTACCTCTCCCTCCCTCTCTCTCTACCTCTCCCTCCCTCTCTCTCTCCCTCTCTCTCTACTCTCCTCTCTACCTCTCTCTCTCTCTACCTCTCCTACTCTTGCTCTAACCTCTCTCTCCTACCTCTTCGGGGTGGCTACCGTCTCTCTCTTACCTCTCTCTCTACCCTCCCTTCTCTCTACCCTCTCCCTCCCTCTCTTCTCTACCTCTCTCTCTACTCTCTGCTCTAACCTTCTCTTCTACTCTCTCTCTCTACTCTCCTCTCTCTACGTCTCTCTCTACCTCTCTCTCTCCCGTCTCTCTCTCGCTCTCTCTACCTCTCTCTCTACCGCTTTCTCTCTACTTTCATCTCTAACTTCTTCTTCCTCACCCTCTCTCTCTACCTTCTCTCTACTCTCTCTCTAACTTTCTCTCTACCTCTACCTTCTTTCTACTCTCTCTTACCTTTCTTCTACCTTCTCCTCTCTCTCTACCTTTCTCTCTATCTTCTCTCTCTCTACCTCTCTCTCTACCCTGCTCTCCTCTCTCTCTCTACCTCTCTCTCTACTCTTCTCGTACCTCTCTCTCTAGCCTCTCTCTCTACCTCTCTCTTCTAACCTTTTCTCTCTACCTCTCTCTCTCTCTACTCTCTCTCTACCTCTCTCTTCTACCCTCTCTCTCTACGCTTTCTTTCTACTTTCTACCTCTCTCTACCTCTCTCTCTACTTTTCTCTACTCTCTCTCTCTCTACTTTCTCTCTACCTCTCTCTCTCTACCTCTCTCTCTAACCTCTCTCTCTCTCCCCTCCCTCACTCTCTCTAGCCTCTCCCTTCTACCTCTCTCTCTCTCTATAAACCTGCTCTCGTACTCTCTCTACTCTCTATCTCTCTCGTAGACCTCTCTCTCTCTCTCTCTACTGTCTCTCTACTCTCTCTCCTACCTCTCCTCTCTACCTCTTCTCTCTACCTCTCTCTCTACTCTCTCTTCTACCTCTCTCTCTACTATTTCTTTCTCTCTCTCTCTCTACCTCTCCCTCCCCTCTCTCTCTCTCTCTCTTCTCTCTGCTCTCTAAAGAACTCTCTTCTCTCTCGTCTCTCTTCTCTCTTCTCTAAATTCAGAAGCTAATTCAAATAAGAATCTATTAAAGCTCTTCTCTCTCTTCTACCTCTCTTCTCTCTCTCTCTGAAACCTCTTCTCTCTCTACTCTTCTCTCTCTCTCCTCTACTCTCTCTACCTCTCCCTCGCCTCTTCTCTCTGTCCTTAGCAGAGTAATTGTGGTCTCTCCTCCCTCTCTCTCTGTCCCTTAGAGTATTTGTGTCTCTCACTCATTGTCTGTCTCTTGTTTATACTTCTCTTCTGTTACCCTGTTTGTTTGTTATGCTGAGAATATTGTATCAACAGTCAAATCAAAACAGAGATTCCTCTCATTTTACTGTCAGTTGAACATTGCATGCGACCTGTCAGTGGTCTGTCAAGGAAATGGTTTATCTAAGTACTTTAACGTGTATATTTCCCACCTTGTTTACTCAAAACCACACTAGCCTGTTGGCTAGTGGGCTTTATGGATCTCTACTATCGTCTGGGTTTCTTGATGTGGCCAGCCGGTAATCAGTCTTGTTGGTGTCCCGGCGCCGGTTCGTACATAAAACGTCCTCCATTCAGCTGCAAAGGCTTCGATTTCCTCCTTATCTAGATTTTATGGTGTGAAGGCGAGAAAGAAACAGTGGAAAATATGCGTATTTCCTTATGAAACACAAGTTTTTCGCACGCCAATATAGAGTGGCTAATGCTAGGAGGTTTAACAGACTGCTGAATGTGAAGAGTTTGGGACTACGTTCCTAGTTCGGGAGGAAATTGAAGGCCTTTTGCGCCCTGAATGGAGGACGTTCGTATTAACTAACTGGTCGCTGGGGGACATCAGTATAGTAATCCAGAACTATATGAAGATCGCGAAAAATCGCCGTTTGGAGGTTTCCTGGATTCGGAGGGAATAAGCAGGAAAATACCAAATTCCTCAACCAGGATTTCTGGGAAACCAGGGATTGGTATTGAAATTTCCCAGAATTTGTTTGTCTTGTCTGTGGTCTGTCTGTGTCCTTCTTGTCTCTTGTCCTCTGTCTCTGTCCTGTCTGTCTCTCCTCTGTCTTCTGTCTTGTCTGTCTCTCTCCGTTCTGTCTCTGTCTGTTCTGTCTGTCTCTCTCCGTCTCCTGTCTGTCCTGTCCTGTCTGTCCTGTCTGTCTGTCTGTCTGTCTGTCTCTGTTCTGTCTGTGTCTGTCTGTCTGTCTGTCCTGTCTGTTCCCTGGGTCCCCCCCCTGGGGTTTTTTTCTTTGGGTTTTTCCCCCTTTTGGGTCTGTCTGTTGTCTGTCTGTCCTGTCTGTCTGTCTCTGTCTGTCTCCTGTCCTGGTCTGTCTGGGTCTGTCTGTCTGTCTGTTCTGTCTGTTGTCTGTCGTCTGTTCTGTCTGTCTGTCTGTCTGTCTGTCTGTCTGTTCTGTCCCTTGTCTGTCTGTCTCTCCTCTCTTCTCTCTCTCGTGTCTCTTCTCTCTCTCTCCTCTCTGTCCTTCTCTCTCTGTGTCTCTCTCTCCTGTGGTCTCTCTCTCTGTGTCTCTCTCTCGCTGTGGTCTCCTCTTTGTGTCTCTCTCTGTGTCTTTTCTGTACATCTGTTTCCTCACTCTCCTCTCCTTCCTCTATTCTCCTTCTCTACCTTCCCTGTCCTTCTCTTTCCTCTCCTCCCTCCATCTTTCTCTCACGTCTGGTCTTTCCTCTCCTCCCTCCATCTGGTTTCTCTGCATTTCTGTATTTCTCTCCTTCATCTGTCTCTCTCAGTGGTGTCTCTCCCGCTCGTCACTCTCTCTAAAGCGGTTCTCTCTGGTTCTCCCGGTTGCCAGGGTTAACCTCCGGCAATGGGGTCTGGGCACTGGGGAAACATTTAACTGTAACACCAGGCTGGGGGGGCTGGGGAGGAATGTAACGTAACACCCCACTCCTTTATTTTCCTAACTTTATGTAGTCGTTTAATAGAAAATGGTAGTGACTAGTGAGTAGTCTTAGCAGAGCCATCAGTCATCAGTCACACACAACCCTTCACCAATCAAACGCTAAAACACTAACGATGCCAGGAAAGGTCCCCTAAATGACTTGTGTTTCTAGCCTTCAATCTGAATTTAAATCCAACAAGTCTCAAGCTAACTGTGACTCACTAGCCTTGGTGGAGTGGTGGAGGATTTGTGGTTTACCAAAAGACAACATACTCTTGATAATACCAGTATGTGTCTTCGCTGGCCTGCAGAGGCAGTGCTGGTAGTTTTTTGATGTGATTAGTGGTTTACGCTACTTTTAAGGGCCCGTGGGTTTGGCGACTGGGCTAAGATGGCACTGTGCCCTTCTCTAGCCCTGGGCATCACAGGCCAGGGTTTTGTTGGCAGGAACTTGGAAGCTGGTGTCTTCTCTAACCTTGTTATTGGGCTGAGTGGTCGACAAGTGGATGCTTCAGCTGTTGGAACTCTGCATTACTATGTGTTCACGCCACGCCTGCCATCATGCACCTCACCCTTCAGCACTGACACACACACACACACACACACCACACAGTGACAACTGAGTTTTCGGGATTCACCATGGACACACACACACACACCCACATCACACACACACACACACACACACCAACACACCACACACACCAAACACAACACACAACACACACACAACACACACAACACATCATCACACACGCAAAACATCACCATCCCCACACAGCACCACAACCACACACCACACACACCAAACCACAACCACAATCACCACACACCACAGCACATCAACAGGATGTACACACCACACACATGCACACACACCAAACACAACAACGCACACACAACACGACACACACACACACACACACACACACACACCAGGATGACACACAGACACACACCACTATGCAACTTGTTCAGACTGAAATCAGTGTGGTTGGTTGTATATTGCCAGCTCTGAAGGTTAGGTTGGCTAGCTGGCAGGTCTGTCTGTAAGGTTTTAAGAAATCCAATGTGGATACATTTTAATGAGGCACTGGCATGGCATCATGTTATTCAATGTGTGCCAAATATTGGCGAGCAGTGTGAAATTAACCGATCTTTCACATTTTTGAGGTGTGTAGAAACTGGTTAATTAATATTCTCTCTCTCTCTTAACAGTCTGTCTCTCTCTAACAGGTCTGTTCTTCTAACAGGTCTCTCTCTCTCTAACAGGTCCTCTGCTCTCTACAGGGTCTCTCTCTCCTCTAACAGGTCTCCTCTCTCTAAACAGGTCTTCTCTCTCTAACAGGTTCTCTCTCTCTAAGAAGGGTCTCTCTCTCTCTAACAGGTCTCCTGCTCTCTCTAACAGGTCTCTCTCTCTAACAGGTCTCTCTCTCTCTCTAACACGGTTCTCTCTCTCTCTAACAGGTCTTTCTCTCTCTAACAGGTCTCTCTCTCTCCTAACAGGTCTGTCTCTCTCGAACAGTGTCTCTCTCTCTGCTCTAACAGGTCCCTCTCTCTCTCTCTAACAGTCTCTCTCTCTCTAACGGTCTCTCTCGATGCTCTAACAGGTTGTTCTCATCTGAACAGGTATCCTCTCTCTCGAACAGGTTCTCTCTCTCTAACAGGTCCTCTCTCTCTTCTAACAGGTCTCTCCTCTCTCTAACAGGTTCTCTCCCTCTCTAACAGGTCTCTCTCTCTCTCTAACACGGTCCTGCTCTCCTCTAACAGTCCTTCTTCTCTCTCTAGCAGGTCTGTGTCCCCTCTCTCGAACAGGTCTCTCTCCTCTCGAATCTAGGTCTCTCTTCTCTCGAACAGGTCTCTCTTCTCTCGAACAGGTCTTCTCTCCGTTCGAACAGGTCTCTCTGCCTCTCGAACAGGTGCCCTCTCTCTCTCTAACAGGTGTGTCTCTCTCTCTCTAACAGGTCTCGCTTCTCTCTTCTAACAGGTCTCTCCTCTCTCTCCTAACAGGTCTCTCTCTCATCTCTACAGGTCTCTCTCGTCTCTCTAACCGGTCTCTCTCTCTCTAACTAGGTCTCTCTCTCTAACAGGTCTCTCTCTCTCTACGGTCTCTCTCTCTACTATACAGGTCTCTTCTCTCTAACAGGGTCTTCTCTCTCTCTAACAGGTCTCTCTTCTCTAACAGGTCTGTCTCTTCTCTACAGGTCTCTCTCTCTCTCTAACAGGTCTCGTCTCTCTCGAACAGGTCTCTCTCTCTCTCTAACAGGTCTCTCTCTCTCTCTAACAGGTCTCTCTCTTCTGCTCTAACAGGTCCTCTCTCTCTCTAACAGGTCTTCTCTCTCTCTAACAGGTCTGTCTCTCTAACAAGGTCTGTCTCTCTAAACAGGTCTTTTCTCTCTCTAAACAAGGTCTGTCTCTCTCTAACAGGTTCTGTTCTCTCTAACAGGTCTTCTCTCTCTATACAGGTTCTCTCTCTCTCTAACAGGTCTCGATCTCTCTCTAACAGGTTCTCTCTCTCTCTCTAAAGGTCTCTCTCCTCTTACAGGTCCTCTCTCGTTCTCTCTAACAGGTCTCCTCTCTCTCTCTAACAGGTTCTCTCTCTCTCTAACCCAGGTCTCTCTTCTATAACAGGTCCTCTGCTCTCTTCTAACAAGGTCTCTCTCTCTCTAACAGGTCTGTCTTCCTCTAAACAGGTCTCTCCTGCTCTCGAACAGGTCTCTCTCTCTCTTAATCAGGTCTCTCTTCTCTCTAAGCAGGGTCTCTCTCTCTCTACAGGGTTCATCTTCTCTCTCTAACGGTCTCTCTCTCTAACAGGTCTGTCTCCTCTCTAACAGGTCTGTCTCTCTCTAACAGGTCTTCTCCTCTCTAACAGGTTCTCTCTCTCTAACAGGGTCTCTCTCTCTCCTAACAGGTCTTCTCTCTCTTACCAGTGTTCTCTCTTTCTCTCTAAAAGGTCTCTCTCTCTCTAACAAGGTCTGGGTCTCTCTCATAAAGTCTCTCTCTCTACAGGTCCTCTCTCTCTACAGGTCTTCTCTCTCCTAACAGGTCTCTCTCTCTCTAACAGGTCTCTCTCTATCTACAGGTCTTCTCTCTCTAACAGGTTCTCTCTCTATCTAAGCAGGTCTCTCTCTCTCTAACTGGTCTCTCTCTCTCTAACAGGTCTTCTCTAACAGGTCTCTCTTCTCCTTCTAACAGGTCTCTCTCTCTCTCTAACAGGTCTCTCTTCGTCTCTCTAACAGGTCTCTTCTCTCTCTAACAGGTCTCTCTCTCTCTAACAGGTCTCTCTCTCTTCTTAACAGGTCCTCTCTCTCTAACAGGTCTCTCTCTCTCTGCCTCACAGGTCTCTCTCTCTCTAACAGGTCTCTCTCTCTAACAGGTTCTTACTCTAACAGGTCTCTCTCTCTAACAGGTCTTCTTCTCTACACAGGTCTCCTCTCTGCTAACAGGTTTCTCTCTCTAACAGGTGGTCTTCATTCTAACAGGTCTCTCTCTCTAACGAGGTCTCTCTCTATAACAGGTCTCTCTCTCTAACCAGGTCTGTCTCTGTAACATGGAATGGATATGTGTGAGTTGGTTGTGTATTAGCTCTGACTAGTTTCCTTCTCCCAGACTATGTCTCTTGTCTCTCTCTGTCCGTCCCGTTGACATAGTCCGGTCCTGATTAACTTGTATTTGGCCTCTAGAAGGCAGCTTTGCCTGGTTCGCCCATTATTCACAGTTGGCCCTTCCATTTTCAATTAAACAATTTTACCCTGTGTTCCTATGTACCTAACAGTTTTAGCCAGGGGCTGTGTTTTTTACCCTGTTACGCTATGTACCTAACAGTTTTACCTGTGTTTTTTTCCCTGTTTGCCTAAACAGTTTTTACCTGTGTTTTACCTGTTACCTATGTACCTGTAACGTTTTACCGTGTTTTACCTGTTCCTATGTCCTAACAGTTTTACCTGTGTTACTTGCACCTACAGTTTTACCTGTGTTACCTATGTACTAACAGTTTTACCTGTGTTTTTACCTGTTACCTATTACTCAAAGATTTACCTGTGTTACCTATGTACCGTAACAGTTTTCCTGTGTTACCTATGTACCTAACCGTTTTACTGTGTTAACTATGTACCTAACAGATTTTTTTACCTGTGTTACGCTATGTACCTAACCGATTTACTGTGTTACCTATGTACCTACAGTTTTACCTGTGTTACCTATGTACCTAACATAGATTTTAACATGTGTTTACCTATGTACCTAACAGTTTTTAACTGTGTTACCCTATGTACCTAACAGATTTACCTGGTGGTTAACCTATGTACGCTAACAGTTTACCTGTGTTACCTATGTACCTAACAGTTTACCTTTGTGTTACCTATGTACCTAAAGATTTACTGTGTTACCTATGTACCTACCAGTTTTTACGCTGTGTTTACCTATGTACTAACAGATTTTACCTGTGGTTACCCTATGGTACGTAACAGATTTACAATGTGTTCCGTATGTAGCCTGAACAGATTTATCCTGTGTTACTTGTAGCCCTAACAGTTTTACCTGTGTTACCTATGTACCTAACAGTTTTACCTGTGTTTTACGCTATGTACCGTAACAGATTTACCTGTGTTACCTATGTACCTAACAGATTTACCTGTGTTACTATGTACCTAACAGTTTTACCTGTGTTTACCTATGTACGCTAACAGATTTACTTGTGTTTTAACTATGTCCTAACAGATTTACGTGTTCTATGTACCTAACAGTTTTACCTGTGTTACTATGTACCTAAAGTTTTTACCTGTGTTACCTATGGTAGCCTTATAACAGATTTACCTGTGTTACCTATGTACTAACAGTTTTACCCTGTGTTACCTATGTTACCGTAACCAGTTTACAATGTGTTTTGCCTTGTACCTAACAGTTTACCACTGTGTTACCTATGTACCACTAACAGTTTTACCCTGTGTTACCTATGTACCTAAAAGTTTTACCTGTTGTACCTTGTATGGTACCTAAACAGATTTA